>NC_057805.1:454810183-454850291 GCF_018294505.1 Triticum aestivum | reverse complement strand
GGTACGCCACACCCCTCCCGATCAATATGACCCCCGTTTTGACCGTAGGAGGTCCGTTTCGTCCGTTTTGCGGTACGCGACACCCCTCCTGATCAACAGGACGCCTGTTTCGACCGTAGGAGGTCCGTTTCCTCCGTTTTGCGGTACGCCACACCCCTCCCGATCAACAGGACCCCGTTCCGAACGTAGGAGGTCCGTTTCCTCCGTTGTGCGGTATGCTAGGCCTCGTTTTCATCGCCTGTTCCGTCCAAGCCCTCTCGATGAACACGACCACGCATTCCGTTCCGACCCAGCCGGTTGACTCCCACACGTTCCGTTGCCTCCCGATGAACACGACGCATTCCGTTGCCTCCCCATGAACACGACGCATTCCGTTGCCTCCCCATGAACACGACGACGACGCTGTTTCTCCGTTCCGACCCAGCCATGTCAACGAGCCCTCGCCGTACGTATGCGCGAGTAGGCGTTCGAGACCCCGCCCGTATGTACACATACGTGGCCATATTTTCTTTCTTGCACCCTGACCGCTGTACGTACGTGTACCTGCTACGTGCGCGCCTCTACTATGACACGTGCGCGCCTCTACATCCACCAGTATATATGTACGTACATGTTCGCGACCAGAATGACAACGCTACGTACGCTTAGACCAGGTGGGTCCCGACTGTCAGGCACTTCCTTGCGTGCGAAGATGTAGCTGGTGGGTCCCAGCAGTCAGGGGGGCGAATTGTTTTTTTTGCCCGGACGCACTTCCTTGCGTGCGAAGGTGTAGCTGGTGGGTCCGAGCAGTCAGGGGGAAATGTTTTTTTTTGCGAAATACGGTGGCCCGTCCGGTGGGTCCCCGCTGTCAGGTGGAGGAATAATTATTTTGCGCGTAATAAGGAGGCACTTCCTTGCTGCGGCCGTGGACCTAGCTGTCAGCGTCTCCACGCACAGTACTCTTCCGATGGAAGTCGGTCGTTGACCACATTGACCACGCTGCGCTGAGAGCACCATGGCGGTGGACGACGGTGAGGCCTAGGAAGGGGACAACACGGAGGCAGGGAAGACTCGGCAGTTGTTTCCCACGCGGAGGGGAGTACGACTGTACGAGTGTTTACTGGTTCGTCTGCCGTCGCCGGAGAATAACAGCAGGTGTGGGTGAGTAGAGGGATGGCTAGGCCAGCGATGGGAGTACGGTGGGGCGTTGAGGCCTGCGCGGCAGCACAGCTGGCCGCAGGGAGGAGGTAGCAGGCAGTACCGCCGGCGCTTGTTTGAGCGGCTGGAGCAGGAAGAGCAGAGATTGAAGAAGCACGACGGCCGTTGGATGGACATCCAACAGTCAGTGCTTGTGCGTCAACCTTTTTTTAGGAAAGTCTCAAATCTGTGGAAAACAACATACAACTCATCTGCCATTATTTCTAATAATTTACAGCCCATTTGCTAATTCTTAAGGTTTTTTTGGAGCCCATATTCTTTTTGTTAGCATTACAGCCCATATTGTGGCCACGGTTAAAAAATTATACGAAATTTTGCATATTTCGGTGCGGTCCGAACTGTTTTTAATCCCGAAATTTTGACTCACATTCAAATTGATTTTAAAAATAAATGTATATCAATATAAAATCCAACAAATTCTCCACGCATAAAAATTAATGTAATTTAAAATCTTGAAATGAAAAAAAAGATATTTGAAACTAATTGCCGGTTTGATGTGTTTTAAAAATGTACAACCCATTTCTCATTACTGATGGGCCATTTTCTCGGCCAGCCGAATGAAAGCTCTCCTCGTCTTGAAAGATTTGCAGCCCAACAGGCCTGACAAAGCGACTTACTTGGCAAATCACAAAAAAACTGGGCTGTGGCCGTGGACCCAGCTGTCAGTCTCTCCACGTATAGTACTCTTCCGATGGAAGTCGTTCCTTGACCACGTTGACCATGCCGCGCAGAGAGCACCACGGCGGTGGACGACGGCGAGGCCTTGGAAGGGGACAACGCGGAGCCGGGGAAGACGCGGCAGTGGAAGCCCGCGCGGAGAGGAGTACGAGGGTTCACTGGTTCGGCTGCGGTGTGAGGCTGCCGTCGCCGCAGGGCCTGGCCAGCGGTGGGAATAGTACGGGGCGGTGAGGCCTCTGCGGCAGCACAGCCGGCCACGGAAGGCAGGAGCATGCGGCACGACCGGCGCTGCTTTGGGCGGCTGGAGCAAGAAGACCAGAGGTTGAAGAAGCACTACGGCCGTTGGATGGACATCGTACGGTCACTGGAGCTAGAATCGTTCATATTGACTAAGTTGACAAAGCCCTTCATCCCCGTCAACTTAGTGGGCCCACAAGTCAGCCTCCCACCAAGGTGGGTCCCAGCTAGCCGGGGGAGTATTCATTTTTTTGTGCGTAATAAGGAGGCACTTCCGGTGGGTCCGAGCTGACAGCGGGGCGAACGTTTTTTTTCGCGAAATACGGTGGCCCGTCCGGTGGGTCCCAGCAGTCAGGGGGAAACAATTTTTTTCGCAAAATACTGGTGGCCCGTCCGGTGGGTCCCCGCTGTCAGGTGGAGGAATAATTATTTTGCGTGTAATAAGGAGGCACTTCCTTGCGGCCGCCGTGGACCCAGCTGTCAGCCTCTCCACGTACAGTACTCTTTCGATGGAAGTCGGTCATTGACCACGTTGACCACGCCGCGCTGAGAGCACCAGGGTGGTGGACGACGGCGAGGCCTAGGAAGGGGACGACGCGGAGCCGGGGAAGACGCAGCAGTGGAAGGCCGCGCGGAGAGGAGTACGAGGGTTCACTGGTTCGGCTGCGGTGTGAGGCTGCCGTCGCCGCAGAATAACAGGGGGTCTGGGTGAGTGGAGGGATGGCCTGGCCAGCGGTGGGAGTAGTATGGGGGCGGTGAGGCCTCCGCGGCAGCACAGCCGGCCACGGGTGGCAGGAGCAGGCGGCACAACCGGCGCTGCTTTGGGCGGCTGGACCAAGAAGACCAGAGGTTGAAGAAGCACTACGGCCGTTGGATGGACATCGTACGGTCACTGAAGCTAGAATCGTTTATATTGACTAAGTTGACAAAGCCCTTGGTACACTCCAACTTAGTAGGCCCACAGGTCAGCCTCCGAAACGGTGCACCCCAGATGTCAGGGGGAGGAATCATTTTTTGGGCGGCCGAAGCTAAGAATATCCGAGATTGAAGAAGAAGCACGACATCCGTTGGATAGACATCCAACGGCCACTGCTACTAGAACCGTGTCTTGGATATAATAAGTTGACAAAGCCTTGCATACACGTCAACTTATTTTTTTTAGGGGACGCGTCACTTAGTAGGCCCACAAGTGTGTGGCAGAGAACTTATAGCCCATTTGCATTTTGTAAGAATGTACAACCCATTTTTGAATTCTAATGGAATTTACAACAGCCCATTTACAGTTTGTTAAAAGTACAACCCATTTTCTAGCTAGGACAACGATTAATAATTTCAACCAACCGTTGAAGACATAATTCAATAAAATTTCCCACATTTTGATGGGATCCGAAATATTTTTATCCCGAAATTTCTAGTCAGATTAAATATAAATTTGTATTACGTAAAAATCCAACAAAACATTGCGCGCGCAACAATGAAAATTTAAGATTTTCAAAATCCATAAATAATATTTTATAAACTAATTTCGTGTTTGGTGCATTTTTTTATAGTTACTGCCCAGTTTTTATAATTACATCCCATTTATTATTTTTTAAAGCCCATTTTCTTGTTAAGCCTAATGCATCCCTCCTGGGAAAGATTTGCAGCCCAGCAGGGCGGAGAATAACAAGTTGACCTTGCCTGGGTATTCCTCAAAAAGACGTATAGCTGGGCTAGCCATTTTCATCTTGGAAAAATTAGTATCTGGGCTGGATATCTGGCCTGGGCTAGACGGGCCACAGCTCGCCCAGTTAATACCCCGCTCTCCTCTGAACAACAACGAAATCATCGCCAATAAAAACTCTGCAGTGCTCACGCCTCAAAAACACAAATACTGCTCGAGCTGCTTGGTCCCAGCTGTCGGCCGCACCTTGTGCAATTCTCTCGTTTATATTGACTACATAGGTTGACAATGGTGTGGGACCGTGATGTCAGGAAACCAGGAGAAAGCAAAAAAAATATAGTTGTACATAATAAGGAGGCACTTGCGTACGTACGGCTATGGCCCTAGTGGGTCCCTAGTGTCATCCAGTCAAAATAAAGTCATCTCCTGAATCCTCATGTTCGTTGACGATGTTAACAATGCTCGGCGCCACGGCGAGCGCAACAACTCGAAGGACAACAGAGAGAGCCTCGCGGGCCCTACGGATGGTCTGATACAGCGCTCGCTGCTCATTCAGGAAGCCAGGATCATCGGACACCTATGAGCACCTTCGAGAAACTGAGACGGCATGAAACAGTAAGGCCGCGCTTGGGAGCTCTGGTTTATTTCAAACCTGTATTAACATACAAGTGTAATTTACTCGTCATCGGAAACAACGCGTAAAATACACGCGTAATGAAACCAAGGGCCCGAGGTCTATAAGTAAAACCGGCGGGTTACGCGTGTAATTTGAGAGACCAATGTATATTTTACGAGCACTGCTATATGGACGACATTACCAGACGATACATGCACGACGTGCGTATCATGCCATCCATGGGCAAGGCTGAAACAGCAGCTAACGCCTGGATTAGCAATCGTCCGAGTGTCGTTCAGCGTTTTTATCGTGTGTGAAGTACTTCCGATATTTTACTAGTCGAAATCGACCAACCAAGCGCCTTCGCCCGAGACCATCTGCTTTAATTTACAAGTGTTAGTTTTACAAGCGGTTTTGGTTGGAAAATGACGATCCAATCACGGCCTAATATCATGAGTTGGTCGGAAGGTCATATGGTTTCACGTCTAACCTACCCGACTTGTCGTATAGGCTATGAATGAAACATCAGACGATGAACTTCTTAAGCACGGAAACAACAGAAGAGGATGATCTTCTTAACAAGCAAATCACTGGCATTAGATCGACATGCAAAACAATACGAAGCATTATTCCCAGGAGGCATGGTGAACAGCTCGTGATGCCGCATGCCACAACATTCCAAGCTCAACTTTGCAATCAAACACAAGGCCTGGCATTACATAGACAATATTCAGAACAAACTCTTAACACAAGAATATCTCAGCAGAGTAACTATTTACTTCTAAACTGAACACAGGAATAGGAAAAAACACTCGACGCTGCTCACAGCAAGGGCGTCCCACTCAAAAATATCAAATGCATGTCTTCTGGCTAACATCAATGAGCAAATGTTGACAAGGTTTTCCAATTCCAATATATTAAACTAACGTCTTCTTGCTAACATCAATGATTAAACTTTGACAAGCTTTTCCCATTCAAAATATGTAATGCCTATGATCGTGGAGTCCTGTCGTAGCTTCTAGTACTTGTTTGGGCACTCCACGTGTTGTTAAATTGCCAATGGTCTCTCCAGACTAGTCATGTCACCGGTGTCTAATAATACTCTGTAAAGCTTCTCGGTCATTCCTTCTGTAATGTAGCGCAAACAGTGACTGCTTCTTTCTGCAAAGTGGAACGACCAACTGGACCCAGTAATGCAGCAGTTTGCCTTGGACACATTGGCTCCTTTTGTGCAGTTCAACTAAAATCGAAGTCGGAATAAAACCGAGCTTTAATTTTGATATCCCTGTAAGCAACAATAGGTATAAGGGAAACAATTACTGAGAAATAACGGTTGATGACTTGTACTCCCAGAAGAAAAGCATCTACTGATCTACTTTATCTTAATGGGAAACAAAGCAGGAGAGTAGCAATTCTCCATCAGTGTGATTCATTCATATTGACTGAGACATTATCTTAACAATGCCTTGTTTCAACATGTATAAAGAACGACAAAGCAGAAAAGTACCATTCCTAAAACAATGCAACTGATTCATTTTAACAGAGACATTATCTTAAAAATACCTTGGTTAAACATGTAGAAAGAACTACAAAGCAGGATAGTACCATTCCTAACAAGTGTTGCAGTTTTGAACTAAGATTCAGTAGTTAATTAATTCTGAGAGTGGCATGGCATTGCTTAATTTTACCAGCGGCATTAGATTAACGGAAAGCATAAACAGTTCCAGGGGAGAGTGGGCGCAACAACAGTATGTGCTTCCATCTACTTATAAAGGGGGTGATGCAGAGTTTGTTGTAACAAAGCAACAAGCATCATGTCTGGGTTGGTCCCATTTTTGTTCACTACTTAATGGGAAAAGACAGCAATACAATAGCTTCAATTCAACATTTATTTAAACAGTACCAATACAAGGAGCACAACATCTCAAAGCACACCGCACAATCATGTGGGTGAAGGCCTGTACTGACCTTTCATGAGACCGACAAAGGTAAAATACGAATCTCGATCTCCTTTTGTGCAGTTCCACCAAAATTAAGCAAAGTCACCGGTGTGACATTCAAGTTGAACTGCACAAAACACTCTTAAAACATAAGTGTTTCGAGTAGCGAAGCAAAATGTCGCAATAGCAACACGTTGAATCGATAGCCCTGTTTTAACAGAGGCAAAAAAGGAAACAATTACTTGCCGATAAAGGAGGATGAAACAAACGATGACAGAAAGAAGCATCTAACTTATCTTGGATGGAAAACAAAGTAGGACAGTAGCATTTCTAAAACGGTTGCATTGATTCATATTAACAGAGACATTCTCTTGAAACAACATTCGTTAAAAAATGTAATTTACTTTTAACAGTGGCATTGCTTCAATTTTCCGGCGGCATTCTTAGATTAACAACAGCAAAATAGCTGTATGGGACATGCCAGCACCATGTGCGTCCACACGTATAAATGGGTGATGCAGAGTATGTAGCCAAGCAGCATATATGCGCTGGTCCCATATTTGTTCTCTTTGAACCTTCTTCCTATGTGAGGGCAGCAAATCTAGTCCTGCACAAACTACCCGACCCCCAGTTTCTTTCCCTTTTCAACAAAGAGATCGATTCCTTACAGATGTGTGTACTGGGTTACCCCCCTTTTCCCTTTTCGACCTACAAAGCGGCCGGATAGCCAGTCTATACTACTTTCCGCCCCTCCTTTCGTCATTGAACCATGTCCTAAATTCTTGCTCCAGCCCACCGCACCCTTCTTTCCTCTTTGAACCAAGACCTAGATTCGACTACAGATCGAAAAAGATCCACATGCAGCTAGAGCAATGACGGTTTCAAAGAAACTTATACCTTAGGGTCGTCGGGATGTGGCATGGCGTGCGGCGGGAGGCCGGATCTGCCCACACTATGTATGGCAGCGAGGAAGAAGGGATCGGTGGCCCTCCCGCACAGGCGCTGGGTGAAAGAGAACAACGCAACCGACAGTGGATTGCCTCCCTCGCCGAAGGCGATAGAGTGAACGCTGCACCTCCTCCCCTTCCCGGTGCGACGGGATACGGACGCCTCCTTCACCAGCTGTGAGGAGGGAGAAAGAGACAAGAGGCCAACGCAGTCTTGTTTAGATCTGGTGAAGAGAGGGTGAGAGACTGTGAATATAGCAAAACCTAGCAAATGAATGCTGAGCCTCCAGCGTGTAACATATATGTAGTGCGGCGAGCGTGTGGAGAGTGCAAACCCTAGCGAACAAGCGCTGAGGCTCCCGCTTATATATATACTACTGTAGTACGGACTGAGCTCCGGTGCCTTCACCGCACCTGCTTTTGGCTGTATGACAGGTGAGCCAGCCACATTTTGGGCCCACCTGTCATAAATCCAAAGGCAGGTGCACTAAGTCAATGAAGCTGCGTCCATATAGTACTCTCGTGTATACGACTAATATATAGTGGAGTGGTTTTCTTATTCTCTCCATAACAATCGTTTTAAATTGTGTAAGTACGAAACGAAACTCTTTATTTAATGTACAGTGAAGAAAACTAGTACTACTTCCGATGAACTAACGATCCACGCCCACGCGTCCTGGTCGCACTTCCTATCCTTCACGTGTGGTACACTACCCTCCCTTAAGTGAACAACCACACATGCGCCAAATTATCGGAAACGTGTGAGAGTGTGTACAAATAAAGAATTTTAATTTCAATTATCGGAAAGGTTTGAGAGTATTACAAAGTTTGACTTCAGTCAAATCTAATATGCGGAGTAAATAAAAATGGAGGGCTACTACGTCCATCCGGGTTTTTAGTCCACACCATTTTTAAATCGAAGTTAATAGCTGGACAAATAAAATTACATGGGAGCTGGAGACAAAGTTGTGAGAAGGCTTAGAAATCAATACAAAACTTATGCTCTCAGTACCAATGTCGATCCTTCTTCGAGGAAACATTTGGTTGATAGCCAATTGTGTGATAAAATTGCACCAACGTGAAAGACGACTGCGTCTCCAACGCAACCAAGGTGAACTGACTATGGATATCATCTTTGTGCATAACAAGCAAAGAGCACTGATGGAAGACAGGTTGTTTTTCATTGAAAATCGATCAGCTTCACCAGCCAACGCAACCATGAGGCGCAACCGTGAGCATCGATAGGTCATCGTGGTGATGCATCATCCATTTGGCATTAAGTTTGGGTGAGGCACCTATGAAGTTCGACAAATCCTCACTGTGGTCTGTTTCTTCTCAGTAATCAAGCTCGAGGAAGGAAGAACCACGTGGCAAAGGACAGTGAGGCGGAACAACAATGGCCATCCAATTTTGTGCAGTTCCACTAAAATTGAGGAAGACATGCCCGGGTATGGAGACATGCATTGCTATTTCCAAAAATATAAAAAAGGGTTAGCAACGACATCTCAATTGTCAATAAGAATTAATGAAAAGTACACCAACAAACAGAAGCATCATAATTATCTTGATGGGAACTAAACCAGGATACCCAAGAAAAAAAGCATTTCTTCATTTAACCAGTGATAGTACTACCACCATATGGACAATGACCGCACAACCACCATGTACTTTTTGTCGAAACAACATGTATACCTCCACCGAGGCATAAATCAGGACAATTTTTCGAGTGGCATTTCCTCTGTAATAGTACTAGTAGGTGATGTTGGACCACCCAAAGAACCCTAGCTACTATGCATGGGGAGCTGGAGAGTAGTCGCATAGAAGAAAACCCGCACGCAGCGACCTGGGGACCTGGACCAGTACAAGAAGTTATACCTCAGGTGGGCGAGATGTCGTTTAGGCGGGTGGGCGGGATCTGCCCACACGACGGCAGCGAACAAGGGCGCGGAGGATCTTCGTCCGCGCCAGCGCCGGCTCCGAGAGGACGGTGCGCATCGGCTTCCTCCGTCGCCGACGGCAACAACGTCAATGCTGCACCTCCTCGCCTCCCGCAGCGGACGGGATTGGGCCGGATCTGTGACCACCGGTGAGGAGAGAGATAGAGTGGACACTGTCATCTTGTTTTGATATGGAGAGGGTGAGAGAGCGAGACGCGAGGAACTCTGTCAAACAAGAGGCTATAATGGAGTAAAAAAATCTCTCCATAGCAGTGGTTTTAAATAGAATACATGCGTTCCCGAAAAAATGAAACGAAAACTGGCGGACAATTTTTCTAACGTACCAAGAAAGAAAACTCGATCAAAAACACGCCCCCGCTTCCAGGTCGCGAGAGTCGTCGCGCACACACACATAGACATGCATATCCTTGTTTACGTAAAATTCCATTTCCATCTCCATCTCCAATCATATTTGTCCAACTGGCACATTATTTACGTTGTTAATTATATACGCAGCAATATTAACGTACATCATCTCTTGTTTGCCCACTTCCGGACCGCTGCCATGGCCGGTCCTGACCAACCCGAACCCTCTTCATCACCCGCACGTGCTTCCCGCCCAAAACGGTCAGTGCTGCATTCATGCCCGGCCAGAGCGGACGCGACCTCTCACTGGCGCCGGCATTGAAGCGGCACGCTGGCCGAGAGAGCGTCGCCCTCGCCGCTTCCGGGTGCACGCGGCTGCTCCGCGTTCAAAGGTCGCAATAGCCGGCTACAACATGCATGTAAAAAGTTCTTGGGAGTCTGTGCTACAGCTAGCTGTCCTCCCCCAACTCGTCAATCTCTTCCAGTAGTGCTAGTACTCCATGGCGCGATCCATCAACAAGCAGGCGGGAAAGTTATCGTATACTCGATTTGCGGTGAGTGGCATGCCGAGCGACCGTGTGGGGTCGAGCCGTGGAGGAGGGTGAGACACGAACACGACAGACGTGATTTAAATGTTGGATTTGCTCGATGGCGCGATCCAACGAACGAAACGTTGGTTTCTCTCCGTTTCCGTTTTTCTTCGGAAAAACGGAAACTTTCCACTCCATTTTCATTCCTATTCCAAGGTTGCCCCGTTACAACATTCCATCAAATACAAATGAAAACTAACACGCATGCTGATGCATCTCAATGATTCACAGATCATAGCCAATATTTACTTCACAACTAAAGAAAAAAGTTGTGAGAGCGTGTACGAAAGAAAAACTACTAATGAGGTCACTATGACTTAAACCCTAAACCCTAAAAATGATTTAATTTCCTGGCCAGGTAGAACCCGTCGAAGGAAAGACAGCTGGCACCCTCGGATCATACGATGCTTTTGTGCAGTTCCACTAAAATCGACCTGAGCATCCCTGATGGCAAAGATATTGAAGAAGTGTGATTAGAATAATAGTACTGACACTAGTTCATGAGACATAAACTCATCACAAGTAGAAGCCGGTAGAAGTAGAGAAAGATCGACATGGAGATGGAGCTACGCAGTGGAGCAAGCCGGCTCCAAAAGGAAGATGGACTACCTGGGACGTCAGGCTGTAGCTAGAAGGGCGGTTGGGATGCGGCATCGGCCCATACCGCGGTGACCCCCGATTGGGACGCACCGACTGTGGGTTTTCTCCCTCGCCGATGTCGACCGCGTCTACGCAGAACATTGTTCCCTTCCCCCAGTTGCGGGATCAGGCCCGTCGTTCTATGCTTGTGAAAAGAGCAACCTAAGAAAGCAGGCTTGTAGCTTAGGCTCCTGCTAGTGTATATATAGTGGTTTTCTTTTTCTCTCCATGTCAATCATTTTATATTGCGTACGTGTCATTCAAGAGTGAAATGATGGTTGCTTCTTCCGACTAACTTACTGTGTGATTTGACTGCTCCTTAGTGGCCCCTACACATACTCCCCCTACGTGTATGCAACAGTCACACGTACACATGGACGCAAAAACGCGCGCGACACCCTAATGCATGCATGTCCGAGCACACGACGGCACACACACGGTCACGCTCAAGTGCTCAACCTACACGTGCATGCACACACATACTCAGTCAGGGTGAGCTAGTGACCGTATAAACACCGGAAAATATATATATTGAGCGCAATGAGCGTATTATGAAGTCCACTGACCGTATTTTTACAAATATACAGTGACAGACAGTGTATTTATCTCGTTTGAAATTAAGCCATATTAACCGGAGAGGAGGCAGTATGGACTAGCATTACTTTGCAGTGTCCCGTCAACTTGCCGAACGAGGAGAAGGTTGCAGGACGGGAGAAGCTTGCGCGCGGTGGCTCGCAGGATAAGGAGAAACTTTTGACTAATGCAAGCTCTCCCTCGCTCAGGCGGTGGACGTGCAACAGTTAATTCGGTGTCAGATTGCCAGAAGCATACACTATACTACTAGTGCTATTATTGTTCGACTTCCCGAATAGGCGAACAGCCAAGCGCAAAGTAAACAACTCAGCAAACCTTCGGCGCATCTTCGTGCGAACCGTGCTTGCTGCACTTTGAATGTGGCCGAGAGCTGGCTTGATGAAACACCTCGCTTCCTACTTCTTTTTTTGCGGGGTACCTCGCTTCCTAGTGACCAGTGTCTTGGCTGATCGTCCTAAGAATGCTTATATATGAATAAAGCTCTCTCATTTACCCGCAAAAAATATTAAGCCATATTAACCGGAAAGGAGGGAGTCTGGACTAGCACTACTTTTTGGTGTGTCCCGTCAACTCGCAGAACGAGGAGAAGCTTGCAGGACAAGGTGAACCTCGCTTACGCCTTTTGACTAATGCAACCTACCCTCAGTGGACATGCATCAGTCCATTCGGTGTCAGATTGTCAGAGGCATACACTGTAGTACCCAACATGCGGAGTACCATCATTGTTCGACTTCACGAAGAGGCGAAGAGCCAAGCGCAGTAGTACGAGTAGTACTACTACTAGAACCGCATGGTGGAGCGTCTGTACTCTTATTTTTTTATCTCTGATAAAGTACACGTTTATTCCGGAGAAGGGCGGAAAACGGCAGCCCAACATGTAATGAATGATATCGATCAACCAACCATGCTCGAATATATCTTGGCCTCCGTGCGAGCCCGTCTGTGTGTTCTCGCTCCTCGTCTCTCTGAAGGAACGGCGGGTTGGCTCTTTGCCGTCAATTGAGATCGGTTTGCTCACACTCCTGTCCCACATGTTAGTGATATGCCAAGAGGAGGTGCGTTGACCGACTGTCCATACGCGTACTTGGTTTTGCACCTTCATACTACTCCTCCCTCCGTCACAGTTTATAGGGCGCGCTTCATTATGATGCATTTCTCTCAATGCATTTCCACCACCAGAGAGACTTTAGACGCGTTTGGTTTAATGCTCAATTAATTAGGGCGTGGTAACCGCAATCAAGTCCACAATTTTCTCTCCATGTACTGTACTACTACGGAGTGGAGTAAGTGCATGCATGTGTGTACCCGGGGTGGAAGCACTGCATGCATGTGTGTACGCATTATTCCCTCTAGTAATAGACGCCGTGCTATAACTACCAATGCTATTTTTCAGGCCGATCGCTAATCGCCTTGGTCCCACAGATTTTTTTCTTTTTTCTGAAGCGCGCTATGTAAACAGTGACAGATGGAGTAGTATGAGCGGATTCAAAGAAGAGCGTATTGATGGTTGCTTCTTCAGAGCAACTTAAAGTGGGAAAGGTGGGGCTTATGATTTGACTGCTCATTACTCACTATTAATGCGGCGCAACGACCGGGCTGAGTCTCCCATCCGGTTGTGCACTACCCCCTCGGTTCTTAAATATACTTCGGAGTATTTGTCTTTCTAGAGATTTCAACGAGTGACTACTCAAATATTTGTCTTTTTAGAGATTTCAAATGGACTGGCACATACGGATGTATATAGACATATTTTAGAGTGTAGATTCACTCATTTTGCTCCGTATGTAGTCACTTGTTGAAATCTCTAGAAAGACGAATAGAATATTTAGGAACGGAGGGAGTACACATACGAAGCAAAATGAGTGAATCTACACTCTAAAATATGCCCGTTTGAAATTTGTAAAAAGACAAATATTTAGGAACGAAGGAGTATAATTTTGTGCATGGCACATGGACCCGGATGAAGAAGAGGCTTCTGGCAATGCTATCAAGCTTCCATCATTTGTTTACATAATTGACGTACTATACAAATAATTTCCCAGCGACATGAAATTGTATAATGGTGTGAGCTTTCAGCTTTTGTTTCGCGTGTCTTGCCATCGATGCTCTTTCGGAAACAATAAAAAACTAACTTCCTTGCTAATGCATGTCAATTATGAGCAGATCAGAGCTAATAATTACATCACAACTGAAGATGGAGTTGTGAGAAGGTGTTAAATTAAAAATGATCCATGCTTTCATTGGCAGCAACGTCCTCCCAGCTCTGTCTAAATCAACAAGGCATGTTGGGAAAAAAGTAGCTGTCTGGAGCATGCAACATTCCGATCATTTTGTGCAGTTCCACTAAAATAGAGCTGAGCGTCCCTGTTCCAAAGATATTAAGTGTGATTACGATAATAGAGGACTGCTGATGAAATAATAAACACACAAATAGAAGCCGGTCACCTTTGCAGTCTCTCTTAAGACTAACTAGTTGGAGAAGATTAGGCTCGGAGTTGGATGAGGAGGATAGAGCAAAACCAATCTCCCTTTGTGCAGTCGCACTGAAATGTAGAGACGTTGCCCGTGTTGGGGAACGTAGCAGAAATTTAAAATTTTCTACGTATCACCAAGATCAATCTATGGAGTCATCTAGCAACGAGAGAGAGGGGAGTGCATCTACATACCCTTGTAGATCACGCGCGGAAGCGTTCAAGAGAACGGGGTTGATGGAGTCATACTCGTCGTGATCCAAATCACCGATGATCCTAGCGCCGAACGGACGGCACCTCCGCGTTCAACACACGTACGGAGCGGGGATGTCTCCTCCTTCTTGATCCAGCAAGGGGTAGGAGAAGTTGATGGAGATCCAGCAGCACGACGGCATGGTGGTGGAAGTAGCGGGATCCCGGCAGGGCTTCGCCAAGCGCAAGCGGGGAGGAAGAGGTGTCACGGGAGGGAGGGAGGCGCCAGGGCTTGGGGTGCTGCTCCCATGCGCCTCCCCACTATATATAGGGGTGGAGGGGGCTGGTTTCTTGCCCTCCAAGTCCATTGGGGCGTTGGCAAAGGTGGCAGAAAGAAATCCCATCATTTCCCTTCCCCACCGATTGTTATCCCCCTTTTTTAGGGATCTTGATCTTATCCCTTCGGGATATGATCTTATTCCTTCTAAGGTGGGATCTTGGTGCGCCTTGACCAGGGGTGTGGGGCCTTGCCCCCACTACCCACGTTCATGTGGGTCCCCCCATGCAGGTGGGCCCCACTTCGGAACCTTCTAGAACCTTCCCGGTACAATACCGAAAAATCTCGAACATTTTCCGGTGGCCAAAATAGGACTTCCCATATATAAATCTTTACCTTCGGACCATTCCGGAACTCCTCGTGACGTCCGAGATCTCATCCGGGACTCCGAACAACTTTCGGTTAACCGCATACTAATATCTCTACAACTCTAGCGTCACCGAACCTTAAGTGTGTAGACCCTACGGGTTCGGGAGACATGCAGACATGACCGAGACGACTCTCCGGTCAATAACCAACAGTGGGATCTGGATACCCATGTTGGCTCCCACATGTTCCACGATGATCTCATCGGATGAACCACGATGTCGAGAATTCAATCAATCCCGTATACAATTCCCTTTGTCAATCGGTACGTTACTTGCCCGAGATTCGAGCGTCGGTATCCCAATACCTTGTTCAATCTCGTTACCGGCAAGTCACTTTACTCGTACCGTAACGCATGATCCCGTGGCTAATGCCTTAGTCACATTGAGCTCATTATGATGATGCATTACCGAGTGGGCCCAGAGATACCTCTCCGTCATATGGAGTGACAAATCCCTGTCTCGATTCGTGCCAACCCAACAGACACTTTTGGAGATACCTGTAGTGCACCTTTATAGCCATCCAGTTACGTTCTGACGTTTGGTACACCCAAAGCATTCCTACGGTATCCGGGAGTTGCACAATCTCATGGTCTAAGGAAATGATACTTGACATTAGAAAAGCTTTAGCAAACGAACTACACGATCTTGTGCTATGCTTAGGATCGGGTCTTGTCCATCACATCATTCTCCTAATGATGTGATCCCGTTATCAATGACATCCAATGTCCATGGTCAGGAAACCATAACCATCTATTGATCAACGAGCTAGTCAACTAGAGGCTTACTAGGGACATGTTGTGGTCTATGTATTCACACATGTATTACGGTTTCCAGTTAATACAATTATAGCATGAACAACAGACAATTATCATGAACAAGGAAATACAATAATAACCATTTTATTATTGCCTCTAGGGCATATTTCCAACAGTCTCCCACTTGCACTAGAGTCAATAATCTAGTTCACATCACCATGTGATTAACACTCAAAGTTCACATCGCCATGTGACTAATACCCAAGAGTTTACTGGAGTCAATAATCTAGTTCACATCACCATGTGATTAACACTCAATGAGTTCTAGGGTTTGATCATGTTATGCTTACGAGAGAGGTTTTAGTCAACGGGTCTGCAACATTCAGATCCGTGTGTGCTTTACAAATCTCTATGTCATCTTGTAGATGCAACTACCACGCGCTACTTGGAGCTATTCCAAATAACTGCTCTACTATACGAATCCGGTTCACTACTCAGAGTCATCCGGATTAGTGTCAAAGTTTGCATCGACGTAACCCTTTACGACGAACCCCCTTTCCACCTCCATAATCGAGAAAATTCCTTAGTCCACTAGATACTAAGGATAAGTTCGTCCGCTGTCATGTGATCCCTTCCTGGATCACTATTGTACCCCTTGACTAACTCATGGCAAGGCACACTTCAGGTGCCGTACACAGCATAGCATATTGTAGAGCCTAGGTCTAAAGCATAGGGGACGACCTTCGTCCTTTCTCTTTCTTCTGCCGTGGTCAGGTCTTGAGTCTTACTCAATACTCACACCTTGTAACACAGCCAAGAACTCCTTCTTTGCTGATCTATTTTGAACTCCTTCAAAATCTTGTCACGGTATGTATTCATTTGAAAGTACCATTAAGAGTTTTTGATCTATCCTTATAGATCTTGATGCTCAATGTTCAAGTAGCTTAATCCAGGTTTTCCATTAAAAACACTTTTCAAATAACCCTGGATGCTTTCCAGAAATTCTACATCATTTCTGATCAACAATATGTTAACAACGCATACTCATCAAAAATTCTATAGTGCTCCCACTCACTTCTTTGGAAATACAAGTTTCTCATGAACACTGTATAAACCCAAAATCTTTGATCATCTCATCAAAGCGTTCATTCCAACTCCGAGATGCTTACTCCAATCCTTAGAAGGATTGCTGGAGCTTTGCATACTTTTTAGCATCTTTCAGGATTGACAAAACCTTCTGGTTGTATCACATACAACCTTTCCTCAAGAAAATTGTCGAGGAAACAATGTTTTGACATCCTATCCGCAAGATTTCATAAATAATGCAGTAACTGCTAATATAATTCTAACAGACTCTTAGCATCGCTACGAGTGAGAAAGTCTCATTGCAGTCAACTCCTTGAACTTGCCGGAAAACATCTTAACGACAAGTCGAGCTTTCTTAATGGTGACACTTACCATCATTATGTGTCTTCCCTTTAAAATCCATCTGTACCCAACAGCCTTACGGCCATCAAGTAGTTCTTTCAAAGTCTATACTTTGTTTTCATACATGGATCCTCTCGGATTTTATGGCCTCGAGTCATTCATCGGAATCCGGGCCCACCATCGCTTCTCCATAGCTCGTAGGTTCATTGTTGTCTAGCAACATGACTTCCAAGACAGGATTACGTACCACTCTGAAGTAGTACGCATCCTTGTCGTCCTATGAGGTTTGGTAGTGACTTGATCTGAAGTTTCATGATCACTATCATAAGCTTCCACTTCAATTGGTGTAGGTGCCACAGGAACAACTTCCTGTGCCCTGCTACACATTAGTTGAAGTGACGGTTCAATGACCTCATCAAGTCTCCACCATCCTCCCACTCAATTCTTTCGAGAGAAACTTTTCCTCGAGAAAGGACCCGTTTCTAGAAACAATCACTTTTGCTTCCAGATCTGAAATAGGAGGTATACCCAACTGTTTTGGGTATTCTATGAAGATGCATTTATCCGCTTTGGGTTCGAGCTTATCAGCCTGAAACTTTTTCACATAAGCGTCGCAGCCCCAAACTTTTAAGAAACGACAGCTTAGGTTTCTCTAAACCATTGTTCATACGGTGTCGTCTCAACGGAATTGCGTGGTGCCCTATTTAAAGTGAATGCGGTTGTCTCTAATGCCTAACCCATAAATGATAGTTGTAATTCGATAAGAGACATCATGGTATGCACCATATCCAATAGGGTGCAGTTATGATGTTCGGACACACCATCACAATATGGTGTTCCAGGCGGTATTAGTCGTGAAACAATTTCCACAATTTCTTAATTGTGTGCCAAACTCGTAACTCACATATTCATCTCTATGATCATATCACAGACATTTTGTCCTCTTGTCACGACGATCTTCAACTTCACTCTGAAATTACTTGAACCTTTCAATAATTCAGACTTGTGTTTCATCAAGTAAATATTCTCAGCATCTACTCAAATCATCTGTGAAGTAAGAACATAACGATATCCACTTCGTGCGTCAGCACTCATTGGACTGCACACATCAAATGTATTACTTCCAACAAGTTGCTCTCTTGTTCCATCTTACTGAAAACGAGGCCTTTCAGTCATATTTCCCATGTGGTATGATTTGCATGTCTCAAGTGATTCAAAATCAAGTGAGTCCAAATGATCCATCTGTATGGATTTTCTTCATGCATATATACTAATAGACATGGTTCGCATGTCTCAATCTTTTCAAAAACGAGTGAGTCCAAAGATCCATCAACATGGAGCTTCTTCATGCGTTTTATACCAGTATGACTCAAGTGGCAGTGCCACAAGTATGTGGTACTATCATTACTATCTTATATCTTTTGGCATGAACATGTGTATCACTACGATCGAGATTCAATAAACCATTCATTTTAGGTGCAAGACCATTGAAGGTATTATTCAAATAGACAGAGTAACCATTATTCTCCTTTAATGAATAACCGTATTGCGATAAACATAATCCAATCATGTCTATGCTCAACGCAAACACCAAATATTAATTATTCAGGTTTAACCCCAATCTCGATGGTAGAGGGAGCATGCGATGCTTGATCACATCAACCTTGGAAACACTTCCAACACATATCGTCATCTCACCTTTAGCTAGTCTCCGTTTATTCCGCAGCTTTTATTTCGAGTTACTAACACTTAGCAACCGAACCGGTATCTAATACCCTGGTGCTACTAGGAGTACTAGTAAAGTACACATTAATATAATATATATCCAATATACTTCTGTCGACCTTGCCAGCCTTCTCATCTACGAAGTATCTAGGGTAGTTCTGCTTCAGTGACCGTTCCCCTCATTTCAGAAGCACTTAGTCTCTGGTTAGGGTTCAACCTTGGGTTTCTTCACTAGAGCAGCAACTGATTTGCCGTTTCATGAAGTATCCCTTCTTGCCCTTGCCCTTCTAGAAACTAGTGGTTTTACTAACCACCAACAATTGATGCTCCTTCTTGATTTCTACTTTCGCGGTGTTAAACATCGCGAGTTGCTCAAGGATCATCATGTCTATCCCTGATATGTTATAGTTCATCTCGAAGCTCTAATAGCTTGGTGGCAGTGACTATGGAGAACCATCACTATCTCATCTGGAAGATTAACTCCCACTCGATTCAAGTGATTGTAGTACTCAGACAATCTGAGCACATGCTCAACGATTGAGCTTTTCTCCCTTAGTTTGCAGGCTTAAGAAACTTGTCAGAGGTCTCATACCTCTTGACGTGGGCATTAGTCTGAAATCCCAATTTCAGTCTTTGGAACATCTCATATGTTCTGCGACGTTTCAAAACCGTCTTTGGTGCCACAATTTTAAACCGTTAGCATCACACACTGAACTATCATGTAGTCATCAAAACGTGTATGTCAGATGTTTCGTAACATCTACAGACGACGCTCGAGGTTCAGCACACCGAGCAGTGCATTAAGGACATAAGCCTTCTGTGCAGCAATGAGGACAATCCTCAGTTTACGGACCCAGTCTGCATAATTGCTACTATCAACTTTCAACTAAATTTTCTCTAGGAACATATCTTAGTAGAACTAAAACGTAAGCTACGACATTATTTGCAAAGACCTTTTGACTATGTTCATGATAATTACGTTCATCTGATTATTTAATGAACTCCCACTTAGATAGACATCCCTCTAGTCATCTAAGTGATACATGATCCGAATCGACTAGGCCGTGTCCGATCATCACGTGAGACGGACTAGTCATCATCGGTGAACATCTCCATGTTGATCGTATCTACTATACGACTCATGTTTGACCTTTCGGTCTCTTGTGTTCCGAGGCCATGTCTGTACATGCTAGGCTCGTCAACTCAACCTAAGTGTTTTGCTTGTGTTCCGAGGCCATGTCTGTACATGCTAGGCTTGTCACCACCTTTTGTATGCGAATGTTAGAATCTATCACACCCGATCGTCACGTGGTGCTTCGAAACAACGAACCTTCGCAACGGTGCACAGTTAGGGGGAACACATCTCTTGAAATTTTAGTGAGGGATCATCTTATTTATGCTACCGTCGTTCTAAGCAAATAAGATGTAAACATGACAAACATCACATGCAAATCATAAAGTGACATGATATGGCCAATATAATCTTGCGCCTTTTGATCTCCATCTTCGAGGCGCGGCATGATCACCTTCGTCACCGGCATGACACCATGATCTCCATCATCGTGTCTTCATGAAGTTGTCTCACCAACTATTACTTCTACTACTATGGCTAACGGTTAGCAATAAAGTAAAGTAATTACATGGCGTTTTTCATTGACACGCAGGTCATACAATAAATTAAGACAACTCCTATGGCTCCTGCCGGTTGTCATACTCATCGACATGCAAGTCGTGATTCCTATTACAAGAACAGGATCAATCTCATACATCACATATATCATTCATCACATCCTTTTGGCCATATCACATCACATAGCATACCCTACAAAAACAAGTTAGACGTCCTCTAATTGTTGTTGCATGTTTTACGTGGCTGCTATGGGTTTCTAGCAAGAACGTTTCTTACCTACGTAAAAGCCACAACGGTGATATGCCAATTTCTATTTACCTTCCATAAGGACCCTTTTCATCGAATCCGACCCGACTAAAGTGGGAGAGACAGACACCCGCTAGCCACCTTATGCATCAAGTGCATGTCAGTCGGTGGAACCTGTCTCACGTAAGAGTATGTGTAAGGTCGGTCCGGGCCGCTTCATCCCACAATGCCGCCGAATCAAGATAAGACTAGTAACGGTAAGCAAATTGAACAAATCATCGCCAACAACTACTTTATGTTCTACTCGTGCATAGAATCTACGCATAAACCTGGCTCATGATGCCACTGTTGGGGAACGTAGAAGAAATTTAAAATTTTCTACGTATCACCAAGATCAATCTATGGAGTCATCTAGCAACGAGAGAGGGGAGTGCATCTACATACCCTTGTAGATCGCGCGCGGAAGCGTTCAAGAGAACGGGGTTGATGGAGTCATACTCGTCGTGATCCAAATCACCGATGATCCTAGCGCCGAACGGACGGCACCTCCGCGTTCAACACACGTACGGAGCGGGGACGTCTACTCCTTCTTGATCCGCAAGGGGTGAGGAGAAGTTGATGGAGATCCAGCAGCACGACGGCGTGGTGGTGGAAGTAGCGGGTTCCCGGCAGGGCTTCGCCAAGCGCAAGCGGGGAGGAAGAGGTGTCACGGGAGGGAGGGAGGCGCCAGGGCTTGGGGTGCTGCTCCCATGCGCCTCCCCACTATATATAGGGGTGGAGGGGGCTGGTTTCTTGCCCTACAAGTCCATTGGGGCGTTGGCAAAGGTGGGGGAAAGAAATCCCATCATTTCCCTTCCCCACCGATTGTTATCCCCCTTTTTTAGGGATCTTGATCTTATCCCTTCGGGATATGATCTTATTCCTTCTAAGGTGGGATCTTGGTGCGCCTTGACCAGGGGTGTGGGGCCTTGCCCCCACTACCCACGTTCATGTGGGTCCCCCCATGCAGGTGGGCCCCACTTCGGAACCTTCTAGAACCTTCCCGGTACAATACCGAAAAATCCCGAACATTTTCCGGTGGCCAAAATAGGATTTCCCATATATAAATCTTTACCTCCGGACCATTCCGGAACTCCTCGTGACATCCGGGATCTCATCCGAGACTCCGAACAACTTTCGGTTAACCGCATACTAATATCTCTACAGCTCTAGCGTCACCGAACCTTAAGTGTGTAGACCCTACGGGTTCGGGAGACATGGAGACATGACCGAGACGACTCTCCGGTCAATAACTAACAGCGGGATCTGGATACCCATGTTGGCTCCCACATTTTCCACGATGATCTCATCGGATGAACCACGATGTCGAGGATTCAATCAATCCAGTATACAATTCCCTTTGTAAATCGGTACGTTACTTGCCCGAGATTCGATCGTCGGTATCCCAATACCTTGTTCAATCTCGTTACCTGCAAGTCACTTTACTCGTACCGTAACGCATGATCCCGTGGCTAACTCCTTAGTCACATTGAGCTCATTATGATGATGCATTACCGAGTGGGCCCAGAGATACCTCTCCGTCATACGGAGTGACAAATCCCAGTCTCGATTCGTGCCAACCCAACAGACACTTTCGGAGATACCTGTAGTGCACCTTTATAGCCACCCAGTTACGTTGTGACGTTTGGTACACCCAAAGCATTCCTACGGTATCCGGGAGTTGCACAATCTCATGGTCTAAGGAAATGATACTTGACATTAGAAAACCTCTAGCAAACAAACTACACGATCTTGTGCTATGCTTAGGATTGGGTCTTGTCCATCACATCATTCTCCTAATGATGTGATCCCGTTATCAATGACATCCAATGTCCATGGTCAGGAAACCATAACCATCTATTGATCAATGAGCTACTCAACTAGAGGCTTACTAGGGACATGTTGTGGTCGTATTCACACATGTATTACGGTTTACAGTTAATACAATTATAGCATGAACAATAGACAATTATCATGAACAAGGAAATACAATAATAACCATTTTATTATTGCCTCTAGGGCATATTTCCAACAGCCTGTGTGACATTTTAGTACAACTGCACAAAACATTCTTAAGAAAAAAGTGATTTGTGCAGTTCACCAAAAGGTCACAATAGCAACGAGTAGAAAGGAAACAATTACTCGCCAATAACTGTTGATGACACATGCAACGACAAAAAAGAAGCATATTCCTTGTCCTAAGGGAAGATAACACGTGTTTGTCTAAAACGGTGTGAGGACGAGAATGCAATATGGAAAGTACGCGGGACGAGCTACGTTTTGGGCAAAGAACTATGGAAGATCCACATGAGGCGACGTGGGAAGACGGGCCGTGGAGCAAGGCCGGAGGAGATACCTGGAGGTCGTCGGGATGTAACTAGGTGAGCGGCGGCGGGCGGAATCTGCGAGAAGGTGGCGTAGGCCCTGCCGCACTGGAGCTTGGTCAGAGGGAACGGCGTGTACCGCAGATCGGGACGTTCTGCCTCGGCGCCGTCAAACGGAGAAATGATGCACTTCCTCCCTTTCCCTCGGCGGACGGGATGCGGCCGGATCAGTGACCAACGGTGAGAGAGAGAGGCCACCGCACTCCCTTTCCCCCGGCGGACGGGATGCGGCCGGATCTGTGACCAACGATGAGAGAGAGAGGCCACCGCAGCCTTATGTGAGATACTCTGAAGAGCGACAAACCAGGCAGGCAGGCTCCATTGTATATAGTGAGCGGACTACCTTTTTCTCCATAAAAATTGTTTTATATTCTGTGTACGTGCCATTGAGCGCTATAACTTTATTTAAAAATAACGCGGCAACGCGTCAAGTCAAACTTTGTTTCGTGCACGCGTGGTACACGACCTCCCTAGGTAAACAACCGCTACAGCATTCAAATTAGCACGTGGGCTGCCATTTCGTAAAGAAATGAGCTCCACCGTGTACCCGCGCGGGTGTGGCTGGGCACGAAGCGTGAGTACGTGCACGGTGCACCTATTCTCTTCTTGTATACGTACACCACCTACGTGGGGTTGTGTGAGAGAGATACAAACCTAGAGAGATATAGTGTGTGGGTTCTTGAGAGTTTTGGGGGAGGGGGTCAATCAAAAAATGTAACATATGCAGTGTGTGTGAAATAGAGTCCTGGATATAACATATATATAGAGGGGGCGATCCACGAGAAGAGAGTGGAGGTATCATCGGCTTGAGGTGTCCATAGAATCGAAAAGAGGGATGATGTGTGTGTGTGTGTGCGCGTGCGATCGATAAAGAGTGTCATCGAATTTGTGTGTGCCCACGTCAAAGATATAGAGTGGCTGGCCTACTGGAACGTGAGATGGGACATGTGCAGTTTGTCTCTGTGGCATGGATACCTACCTGCAGCGCTCGACTATCGGTGTGTGGTGGGGGAAGAGGGAGGCCCAATTAACTATAGAGGTACAATGGCTGGTATATGTGTGGAGGAGGAGAGAGACCTACCTCATGTATTAAGGAGATCGATCTGCCTCATGTATTAAGGGAGATCGATCGGCATCCATG
Source organism: Triticum aestivum (assembly GCF_018294505.1). Lineage (NCBI taxonomy): Eukaryota > Viridiplantae > Streptophyta > Magnoliopsida > Poales > Poaceae > Triticum > Triticum aestivum. Next base: position 454,826,171 of record NC_057805.1, on the reverse strand, counting down.
CGTATGTGCAGGAGAGGAATAGGGTTGGGAGAGAGACAGAGCTAGAGTGTTGGAGGGGGTGGTAGTGGAGTTGCTTCTAACAAATGGTGGGATAGGCTTGCTAGACAAACGGAGGGCACGCCCGCAATATTAATAAGAGAGGAGATGGCTGCTTGTTGTCTGTGCACATGCGTGTGAGAGACAGGTCAGGAGGCATGCACGAATGATGAGGGGGGACGATGTGGCTGTGGTAAGCAGACGTAACTACATAGGAAGATCAATCGCCCTTTGTTAGAGAAAGGAGAGACATAACTTGTGAGGTACGTCGATCGATGGGGGGGTAGTTAAAGTCGATCTAGGTATATGTTGGGAGATCGATCGGTATACATGCATGTGTGTGTTAGAAGAAAATGAGGCACGAGGAGAAGGATAGAGAGAGAGAGGGATGCATGTAGGAGGTGGTACGAGAGGCATACTATATCGAGGGGGAGGAGTGTGCGAGTACGAGAACGATGAAAAGAGTGGTGGGAGTGAGGCATGGACGGTGACAAGAGAAGAGGGGAAGCTTGTGTTTGTGCTAGGCACACCTGGCTAGAGAGGCATATTGATCGATGTGTGCCGTAAAGAAGGAGATGGGGGGCCTACACACACCGTGGGTGAACGACCTAAAGTGAAAAGACGAATTTGCGCGATGGAGCTAGAGAATGCTGAGGGAGGGTGAGAGGGATGCGGGCGTGTGCATGCACAAGAGAAAGTTAGCACTAGCTACAAAGATAAGAGGGTTGTGTGGGTGTAAAAGACGAATAGAGATCATATATACTTCATTATAAAAAGCAAATTCGGATATTTAAAGAATTTATCATAGTGTTTCAAACCGACGCATGTGTGAATATATATAACGGTGATACACATGGTGTGGTTATGAACTTGTTATACTACATTTAATATATTTTATCTCTACTCTTATAAAAAATGGAGTTGTTGATGATGGTGTGCCTGCCATCCTGCATTATAGGTCGTCCGATTTATATCTGGCGGATAGCAAGGAAACTATGATGGTTGAAGTTGGCAACAGTCATGATTGTAGATTCTTATTGAAATAGAGAAACGGATTCAAATTTAGTTCGACTTGCAGCGGTTGTATAGACATTTGGAATGCACTAAAATGTTGGTATGAGTAGGTTACATGCATTATACAGCAAGAAAAAAAATTAATCGGACATAACATGGATTCATACTCCCTCCTTCCATCTATATAGGGCGTAATGAGATTTTTAAGACCGCCTTTGACTATTGACAAGATTAATAGTACATGACATGCACAATGTGAAAATTATATCATTGAAAGAACCTTTCACAGACGAATTTAACGGTGTGCTTTGTGTAAGTTGCATGTCATATATCATTGCTCTAATATTTCGTCAAAGTTAGCATGGAAAAACGCATTAGGCCCTATATAGATGGAAGGAGGGAGTAGCTTTGAATAGCATTTGTATAGTAAAACGGGGCAAGACTCTCTCTTTGTGTGGTGTGAATAGTTTTATTTTTTTGTTTTCTTTTTGGTTGAGGGAAGTGCGAATTGATTTGGTACGTACAAGTACAATATTACTACACGTTAGGCTTGTCCCTAAAATTCAACCGCGTCTTGTTATATCCCGAAAATTCAGATATCGTGCTCCCAAAACTGGCGCCTTGACAACCTGCGCCTTGCTATCCCGAAATTACAACACGCGCGAAAACTCCCTCCAGCTGCCAAATCCCGACACGCGAAATCCCCCTTCTAACCCTGAGCCGAAAGGGCCACTAGTTCAAATCGGTGGGGGGTACTTTTGTAACACACCCTACATTTTGGACAAGCGCGTCCCTAAGTCATGCTTCACCCCCTCCCATCACCCCCTTTTCGCCATTCGAAATCCCAGGCCGCCATAACCTCTCCGCTCCAGCCGCGAAACCCCACCCTCCTCCGTCCGCCACATCACCGCTGCCCAGTCGGAGCCTCTTCCCCGACGACGTCGTCCACCGCAACAGCTCGACGTCCCTCGTCCACCTCCCCGGATGAGGATCCATCGTCCATCTCGCCGTCCCGCCGGTTCAGCCGCCCCGTCCTCCACCTCCAAGGAGCTGCTCCGACGATCGCCTCGTCTATCGTGGCTGCTCCATCCCCACAGCGCCGCCTTAACCTGCTCCACCGAACCGCAGCATCCTCACGGACTCCTCGGACGAAGCCGAGGCCTACTCTGCGCCACCAAAGAGGTTGTACACTCATCGTATCGCACCTTCTCCTTAACTCGACCTCCCGGCGCCGACGGTGCTCCATCATGCACCCCCATGGAGCGGCTACCTTGAAGCTGGCGCCGCGGGCGACATCTCCACGGCGGCTCTCCCCCAGTGCGAGGCCCCTTCGGCGGCGGCGTCCATACCAGCTGGATCTGCTGCTGCTGCTCCGGCTCTCGCTCGCTCGCTCGCGCTGCTACTGCTGCTCCGGCTCTCGCTCGATCGCTCGCTCGCCCAGCTGCTGCTGCTGCTCTCCCCCTCGCTCATGTTGCTGCTCTGCTCCGATTAAGCCACACTTCAGTCGACTAAATCAACTTTTGGGTCAGTCGATTTTCAGGGGTTGGGGGGCTCGCCGGAGTTAAGGAAGAACCACCCGCAGCGGGGACGAGGGCTCGCCGGAGAGGTACCCCACTATCTATCTTAGGGTTCAGGGTGGGGGGCGGGGGGCCTAGAGGGCTGGCCGGGGCGGCGGTGGCGAGTTGTTTCGGGGCGGCGTGGCGGCGCTGGGGCTGGCGGTTCGGCCAGTGGTGGCTGGCGGCTCAGTGGGGTGCAGATTGAAGATGAACTGCAGGCCCTCCCTAAACTACATGTCAAGTGCCTCTCTGCTACCATTGCGTTCAGTTTCGACAGTAGCATTCAGATTCCACAGTAAATTTTAGTTTCGACAGTTAAGTTCAGAGTCAACCGTTTTTACCTCATCTGTTGTAGTCAGGTGGTTTTTGGTGATGTTAATTTTACATCCATTTTACATCATCTATTGGAGATGCTATTAGAATCCCACTTGAGATTGACGATGTTTGTCTTGTGCTGCTTCAGCCTTGACGTCTTACGGCTCACCGGAGCTGCTCCAACGACAGAACGCTCCATCACAACAGAGCAGTGCCCTGGACGCCGTCTACAGATTCCTCAGATCTTCCTCCACACCTCCGACAGGCACCTCTGCCTCAACTGCTTCAGCGACCAACCCAATGATGATGAGGTCGACACGGCTACGACAAAGAGGTTGTACACTTGTTGCATCACTTGTTACTATACATTCACGTCGATCCATTAGGGCTATTTTGGTTCAACGGAAAAACATCGATCCACTGGTTGTTACCATCACTCTAAATTTCTGCATGCTCTCCTTACATAATCTCACCATATTTTTTTGTATGCATGTCAGATATTGTACACAGTCATGCTGAACATGTAGAGAAAAAGAGAAGAGTTTTGCGCGGCAATACAATGTCATGCAGACATCGCTCCATGGTGGGTTCAATGGCAAACCCTCCCCACCCCTCTCCAGATTGTAATCCAGAGGAAGATATCTGTTCTGAGGCGGATTCAGACGCCGTTGACCACTCCTATTTACCCCCCAAGGTGTTTGCTCTACCTTGGCATGATGATGTTAGTCATATCATGCATATGTTGCCTTGCAGTGCCTACTTTTGACATCATATATGTCATCTGCTTAGTTTAGACATGTTCTGTAATGCCACCTGTTTAGTTTCTATATCATATATGGGAATTATGCAGTCCCATGTCTTTTAGCCAGCCATAATATATGTGAAATGTGCAATGCCATCCTGTTTAACCAGGCATCATATATTTGAATGATATCTTGCCCATCCTTTTCTTCATTACATTTCCATTTTTCGACAATGTTTGTACATTAAACTACTCTTCCTGTGAATCAGCCATTTGGGTGGGAGATCGAAAAATCTGGAGTGAAAACAAGGCCTTCAGAGCAGACAGTGCTACCTATCGAAGCATATCTCTTGTTGGGTCCCGATAGCTCCTCAGAGATGGATTCAGAGACAGATGACCAGTCCTATTCCCCCACTGAGGTGTATGCTCTAGCTTGGCACAGTTATACTGCTCATATCATGCATACGGTGTCTTGCATTGCATAGTTTAGACATCATATACACAATATTCAACACCATGTTCTTAGTTCAGACATCATATCGAATGCCCTCTGTTTAGCATATAAATCACATATGTGAATTAAATGATGCGATCCTGATTACTTAGATAACATGTAGGTGAATTATGTCATGCGATCCTGTTTAGTTATTCATCATATCTTTGAATTATGTTATGCTATGCTATCCAGTTTAGATAGACATCATATATGTGAAATTATGTCATGCTATCCATTTTAGTTAAACAATAAACATGTCAACTATTTCATGCCCTCTTTTTTCCACACTATCTATTGCATCTGTCTCTCATACAATGTCTGTACATTCAACTATGTTTCCTGTTTATCAGCCATTTGAATTGGAGCAGGTGATGCCAGTATCTAGCGGACTAAAAACACGGTCTTCAAATAAAACAGTGCTACCTCTTGGTGGAGATAGCACCCCGGTTGTACATGCACAAGAACCAGCCCTACCACACATAACCCAAACTATCGCAGATTGTGCCCCTACTACGATGGACAGAGAACCAGCTTCACCCAATCTAACCCCAACCCCAGCCGATAGTAACCCAGTTCCTGTTGACACGGCACCATCTCCACCACAGAGCTCCCAAACAAGAGCAGTTAGTAAGGCAGCTCCAGTGCCCAAAGGGCCAGTGCTATCACGGCGAACCCCAACTCCACCAGTTAGTACGCCTATTCCTGTGGAGAAAGCACAACCAGCTAGTCGTAGTTTAGCATCTATCACATTTGATGTTGGTAAATCGTATGTGCGTATCTTCCCATCTTGGAAATATTATACTGAAGATGAAGGAAAATGCCAGTTGCAGGTGTTTGTCCAGGAGTTATGTGTAAGTAATGTTATTCATGGCAATTACTTTGCTTCGTCCCATACATCCTACCTCAATGATGGTTATAATACAGCAAATTTTCCCATTTTTCTCTATAGAGAAGGACCGATTTGGAAACTCAGGATGAGGTAACCTGTGCTAATACCTCTGCTATCTTCAAGAATGCTTGGTGGCAGTATCGGAATTACCTGAAGAAAATGTACTTCACCGGCAAAGAAACTCATCAAATTCCCTTACGTTCTCCTGAGACACATTTACTGGACGATGATTGGGAACGCCTTGTTCTGTACTGGTCCCGAACCAAGTATGTGGTAAGGTCTATGAGCTCATTTTCTATCTTTTAGTATTATATTCTTGCATCTTACTGTACTCTGTTCATGTAGAACAAGTGCCTAAACCTGAAGAACAACTGTTCTAATTTAAGATTCCATTGCTATCATAGTTCAAAAAAGCGCTAGCCGTTAATTGCACGTTTTGCCACCGCCTTGCGCTTTACTGACCAAAGCGCATGCTTATGCGCAGTTATGCACAGATTATGCGTAGTTATGCGTTTTGCCAACGCCTAGAGCCTAGGCGCGCTTAAGCGCTCGCTTAGGCGCGCCTTTTTTAACTATGATTGCTTTGCTCTTGTATCACTGTATTTACTCATACAAACTTATTTTTAAACTGAAGGATAAAATCGAAACTCCAATGGCACAGTAGGTATGTTCATGCATGTTTCTTTAACATGTTTGCTCTTATCAATAGCTCTGTTGATTTCAATTTCAATTGTGTATATAGTTGACTTTCATATCATGCACATTACTAGCATCACAACAGAGCCAATAGTGTTGTTGTACATGTAGACCCGTGGTACCCATCTGAAAACTTGTTGTGTCGTGTAGTTTCCCACGCTTTGTATTCTTTCACTGCTGCTTTGTCTTGAACTGATATGATTTGAACCGTGTCTCTTTTTTGATTTGGCAAGACAATGCAGTGACCATAGGACATAGATATATGTTTGTTTGATGCTTTTATTATGTACTAGTACTTGGCAATAGAAGACTTGGTAGTTTAATCCTGTCCACCTTACTAATGAACTGGTTCACCGAAATGAGTTTCATATACTAGTACATGCTAAACTTGTTATGTGTCTACTTGTTTCTTCTTTTAGAATGCTGAACAAATATTGGGGAAGAGTGCCTTATTAAGCAATGGTAAAGGAAGTAATGCAGATAAGGTTCAGGATAGTGACACATCCTTGTTGGTCTCCAACAAAGCTGATAAAACAGCTAAGGAAGACTATCTTGAAGACAGCGAGACAACCCCAAAGTCCTGTCCTGGTTTAGTGTTCGAGTTACTGGCCACTACCGCTTGCACAAGCTATTCAAACTCATTGTCAGAATCAGTTCGGTTTCTTGAGTCTCAACTACAAGCTGAAAGACATCGATCAGCTGTGCTGCGACAAGAAGCGGAAGGACTACGGAAGTCCCTGGACCATTCAGATGCATACTTTCTGGTGCAACAGCAAGCGTTGGAGGATTTTACCGCCAAACAGGACAAAGCTAATCAACTTGCTAAGCTTATTGCCAGCATGGTGGATACCCAGGATAACGTTTCTTGAGCTCTTCTGAAGTTGTTTCAGTTATGCTCTTGTTTTGCTGCCGCGTTTATTTGCACTGGTGGCCAATTTTGACGGCCAGTGTATGTAATGTGTTGGTTTGTTCCCTATATTTGCACTGGTGGCGAACTTTGATGCCCAGTGAATGTAATATGTGTAATAGCGGTAATAGGCTAGCGTTAATTGCTTGCTTATTAATTTCCTTATTGTCTTGTTTAGTTGTTTGCTTGTAGTCACTGCAGTTCTTTTTCTGTTTTTTTCTAGTGGCCACAATAGCCTATTTTTGGTAACTAGGCCAAAATAATCGTGGCAACACATGGACTGTTGTAACCATGGGCCTCCTGCAGGCCGTATGATCCATGGGCCTCGTCCGACCGTAGGATCCATCGGCCTTCTATACGGGCCTTAGGGTCCATGGGCCTTCTACGGGCCGTAGGGTCCATGGGCCTTCTACGGGCCGTAGGGTCCATGGGCCTTCTACGGGTCGTATGATCCATGGGCCTTCTACGGGCCGTACTATCCATGGGCCTCATACGGGCCGTAGGATCCATGGGCCTTCTACGGGGCGTATCATCATTTCGTCAATCATGGGCCGTACTATTCATGGACCATAACGGGCCGTTAATAGGCCGTATTTGATAACTCTATGAAAACAGCCCAACGGAATTTTTTGACATGAAAACGGCCCAATGTATTAACGGTCCGCAAACGGGCCGACTGTAACGACGGGCTGAATTTGGCCCACAAGCAGAAAATGACAGTAACGGGCCGTATGTAACCGGATGCTGCAAATGAGCCCAAGATTCAATGGGCCCTGAGAAGGCCGAAAGATAACTTGGGATGGAAATGGCCCAATGGAATAACGGGCCGTTAATGGGTATAAAGTGATACATTGTTCATTACGGGCCAGTTTCACCACGGGCCGTTAATGGGCCAAGACTTACAAAGGTCCTCATATGGGCCGAAAGAAGTCATGGGCCACACATGGGCCAGAAGTTAAAACGGGCGGAATCATATTGGACGGCCCAGATGACGCCACTGGGCCTAATTCGGATAGGGCGTAACGGGCCCTGGGTTAGCGGGCTGTAAATGGGCTATATGCGAACAGGCCGTTAACAGACTTTCCATCGGCCGGCCCGCCGCCTTTTGACGAAGTCAAACGGGCCGGCCTTTTCATAGGAATGGGCCTCTGTTGGGCCGTGCCACGTGTCACCGTATCATAGGCGCCTTCGGTCCAATGAGCGGATGACATCTGTCCCAACGGTGAGCCGACACGTGTTTCCTCCAGCCAATGATGATTTTACACGTGGAAAATCCCCATTGGTCGGGGCTATTAACGGGTTATCGGATCCAAAACCCGACCCGATAGCTTAATGGCGTTCCGTTACAGTGGATGCCACGTGTCGGTCACCCTTGACGAAAGCACTTCTGTGACGCGCGATTTATCGTCATGGAAGTGGACACTTCCGTGATGATAATTTTTGTAATGTCATGGAACACTTCTACGATAGCACATGTCATATCTTGATTCTGTCATAAATTTGTCAGGGATGTACATGCATTACAAAAAACGCGACCTACTGTGACAAACACGTATCATCACGGAAGTGTATTTTTTTTGTAGTGCACTTTGATCAATATATTTAGGTGGGGAAACTCTCTCTCCCCGATGACAATTCAAAAAAAAGCAAAGCAATCATAACTCCCATACATTAACAGAATTTAAGCCCCATGCAGTATTCCAGTGGGCAACTCAAAGAGATATGAACTATGACCTCATATACAAAAGCCACAAGATGAAGAATAGTTTCAGGTGCCTCTGCCACAAGTAAAAAAACTGCTGGCGTGTCACTGGTTTTCTCTCTTCCCACTCTCATGCAACAGCCGCATTCTCTCGAGCACATTCCGTGTGTTTGCCTTGCACACCAACGACTACATTGCGGAAGCTCGAGGCAGGCCATCACACGCTAGTGGTAGATCCCGCAGCACACGCCGCCATGGCCCCGTCACGGGCTTCTCTGCTAGCCACCATTGTCGGTGTCAAAACCGGCGAATCTCAGGTAGGGGGTCCCGAACTGTGCGTCTAAGGTCAATGGTAACAGGAGACAGGGGACACGATGTTACCCAGGTTCGGGCCTTCTCTATGGAGGTAATACCCTACTTCCTGCTTGATTGATCTTGACGAATATGAGTATTACAAAAGTTGATCTACCACGAGATCGTAATGGCTAAACCCTAGAAGTCTAGCCTGTATGACTATGGTAATGAATATATATCCTCCTTCCGGACTAAGTCCTCCGGTTTATATAGACACCGGGGAGATCTAGGGTTACACAAGGTCGGTTACAGAGAAAGGAATCTACATATCCAGTCGCCAAGCTTGCCTTCCACGCCAAGGAGAGTCCTATCCGAACACGGGTGCAGTCTTCGGTCTTCGTATCTTCACGACCCACTAGTCCGGCCCATGGCTAACAGGCCGGACGCCCGAGGACCCCTTAGTCCAGGACTCCCTCAACCATAAAGGCCAGGGTGGTGGGAGACGGCACGGAGCCGTACATGCCACCACATCAAGCGTGCACCACCACCAACCCCGGCACTCATACCGGACATGATCGTGTCGGAGGCGCCACCGCAGGACCAGCAGCCTCTGGCATCAGGACAGTCGGGCAACGGGAGATGGTTTACCACTAGGGTCGTATAGGAGCATATGATCAGCTTGGAGTATAAGACAAGATAGAAATAAATTCTAGTCTATCCTATACTTTCTAATAATCACGATACTTAACATTCCCCACAGTTACAATGGTAGAGATGCAAACAGTGAGACTAGAGAAATATTTGAAACTAAGACGACGGACATCCCCCCACAGTCGTAACGGTGGATGCATCGGGAAGTCGTGGCTGGAGTGAAAATCGAAGAGGTTGCTCAAGCAAGGCGGTAGCCCTTTATGCTGATGTCAATGTAGCAGAGAGTGTTGGGTGGGGTAGCCGTGGTCGAGGTAGTAGTGCGAAGGACGCCATGGTCGATGTCGAGTCGGGGTGGCCGGTGTCGAGGTAGTCATCGTCAAGTCGCGGGCGCAAGAAGGCGTCGTGTTAATCATGGCCCAGTGATGTCGAGGTAGTGGTACGTCGGGAAGAAGACGGTGTTGATGAGGCGTCGCACCGAGTTTGCCAAGCCCAGGACACGTCGTGGACGAAGGCATGCATCGGTGTCGCTAGCACTGGGCATTTGTAGACGAACGGAGTCGATGTTGATGAGACGTCGCACCAGGATTGCCAGGCAGGGGACCACGTCGTGGACGAAGGGACGCGTCAGTGTTCCTAGCACTGGACATGCATAGACGGGGACCTGCACAAGCTATACGCCATCTTGGAGGGCCCAACAGAGGAGGACTCGATGACGACTGCGGCGCCAGTCGACGTGGGGTAGAAGGTGCCGATGTCGACCGCGGTTGTCGAGTAGGCGACGCTGGCAATGAACTGGTGCAGGACGAACATCGAGAGTGATATGTCTCCAACGTATCTATAATTTTTTATTGTTCCATGCTATTATATTATTTGTTTTGGATGTTTTATATGCATTAATATGCTATTTTATATTATTTTTGGGACTAACCTATTAACCCAGAGCCCAGTGCCAATTCCTGTTTTTTCCTTGTTTTTGAGTTTCGCAGAAATGGAATACCAAACGGAATAAAACTTTCACGATGATTTTTCTTGGACCAGAAGACAACCAGGAGAGTTGGAGATGAAGTTGGAGGAGCCATGAGGCAGCCAGGGGGTAGGGCGCGCCCCCGCCCTTGTGGGCCCCCCCGTGACCCTCCTGGTCTAATTCTTTCCCCTATATATTCGTAAATATCCCCAAACCACTAGAGGCATCCACAAAAAGACTTTTCCACCGCCGCAACCTTATGTATCCGTGAGATCCAATCTAGGGACCTTTTTTGGCACCCTGCCGGAGGGGGATTCGATCACGGAGGGCTTCTACATCAACTTTATTGCCCTTCTGATGAAGCGTGAGTAGTTTACCACAGACCTACAGGTCCATAGCTAGTAGCTAGATGACTTCTTCTCTCTCTTTGATTCTCAATACCATGTTCTCCTCGATGTTCTTGGAGATCTATTGCCGAGATCCGATGAATTGTGGATTTATGATCAGCTTATCTATGAATATTATTTGAATTTTCTCTGAATTCTTTTATGCATGATTTGATATCTTTGTAATTCTATTCAAACTATCGGTTTGGTTTGGCCAACTAGATTGGTTTTTCTTGCAATGGGAGAAGTGCTTAGCTTTGGGTTCAATCTTGTGGTATCCTTTCCCAGTGACAGTAGGGGCAGCAAGGCACGTATTGTATTGTTGCCATCGAGGATAAAAAAATGGGGTTTTCATCATATTGCTTGAGTTAATTCCTCTACATCATGTCATCTTACTTAATGCGTTACTCCGTTCTTTTTGAACTTAATACTCTAGATGCATGCTGGATAGCGGTCAATGTGTGGACTAATACTAGTAGATGGAGAATCATTTCGGTCTACTTGACACGGTGTTGTGACCCACAAGTACAGGGTTCAATTGTAGCTCTTTTCGATAAGTAAGTGTGTTGAACCCAACGACGAGCAGAAGGAAATGGCAAGTGGTTTTCAGCAAGGTAATGTCTGCAAGTGCTGAAATTGTAAGTAACAGAGTAGTTTGATAGCAAGATATTTTGTAACGAGTAAGTAACGATAATAATAGCAAAAGTGCAGCAAGGTAGCCCAATCCTTTTGAGGCAAAGGACAGGCCAAAATGGTCTCTTATAATAACGCTGGTATGCGTCGGTCCTAAACAAACGGTTTTTAACCCCTTTCCACGACGGCATTTGGAACCGTCGCCAAGTGAGTGTGGGCGATAGGGGGTCCTTCCCATACGACCTAGAAACCGTCGGGGATAGGGCCCCTACAGTACTCCTACTCGTTTCTGCTCGCATTGCCATCTCTGTCGGTATTCTGTGGTGCTACATTTACGATGCGCGGCCCATCACAAACGGTTCACTATCATAGAAACGTGTATGATGCGCGGCCCATCACAAACGGTTCACCGTTAAGAAAATTAGCTAATCGTCGGATGAGTGTCGGACAGGATTACGAAACGTCTGACTATCGTAACATCGTCGTACACGACAACTATCACACACGCTATCCTGTGGTGCAACGTTTACGCTGCATACTTCATCAGAAATAGTTCATGGTTGCGAATCGTGTACGATAAGGAAACTAACACAAACGTTTAGTTTGCCCACACCGTTTGTGATATTGTCTGACATCACACACGGTTTGCAAACGGCAACTGTGTGCATGCTTGCACACGTTTCCTCTCTGTGAACCATCTCGGATTATGGTGCATATTGCAAACCTTTGTGTTTTACCAACCGTGTGTGACCTGGAGAGCGTAATTTCACCCTAATTTAATTGCTGCTTTTCCAAATTGTACCGGATTTGAATTTGAATTTGAATGTATGCTACAGCTTTATTCATATCCATCAGGTTCAAACAACCAATGCATTATTCGATTCATAGGTACATATGTTCAAGAATTACATAAGAACCAAATAAAGAATGATGAACCACAATTGTATACTTGTACTATTAAAGACGGTAAAGAAAGAGGCGAAATATATTTTGGTTGCTGAATAAGGTGAAGCGGAATGCCCATATTGTGCCCTCCTCCATGCAGAAGGCATGCACGACTCTGGTCCAACCCCTTGTGATGGCCGACCGCCCATCCTTCACGGTCTTCATGAAAACATCTGGATAATCATCGTGTTCTGGTAGAAATACTTTAACTTTGCATGCCCACCAATCATGTAGTTTGAGAGGTAATCTTGAGTAAACTGCTTTGGCAACCACTGCAAAGGAAAAAGATTCAGACATTGTCATCTAACACAACTCATTATGGGTAGTAAAAAGAAGGCTGCAGAGTTCTTACTTACCATCCTGCAGTTCGCTGTTGTCTTGGTTAAAGTGTAAAAAAATAGTTTAATTGCCATCTTTGGACCTATTTTACTAACAATCTTTATCAGCTTCCTCACTTGATGCTGGTTCATCGATATCTCATTGCCCCATACGCAGAAAGGTCGGAGCGCGGATCTTTACCAGTGACATATGTACCTAAAAGCACCAAGTTAATATTAGAAGCTAAACAGCAATCGCACAATGATGTAGTACAACACTCTTTTATAATATGTCTATATACATCTGTATGTGGTAGTCCATTTGAAATCTCTAAAAAGACAAATATTTAGGAACGGAGGGAGTATCTTATAACATCCAATATACTCACATATTAGATGAATTAACATCTTATATTATGGGCCGAATGGAGTTTAGTGCATTCTTACAAATTATCGGCTGATTAACTGCTGCTGTATCCATGGGTTACAGTTTGTTTGTGCTAGTTTGGGCTCAAATAGCCCTAAAGTATATCTAAACGTGAGGGCTAATTTGAGCTACTTGTATCTATAACCCAACCAAAAAACTATCCAACCCAAGAGGTGCTAATTGGAGCTAGTTCTCCTAGTGCATTTATTGTCAATCTAACCCTGCCATCCAAACAACTCTTTGGATGGAGTTAGTTCAGGGTTAGTAATGAGCTAGAAACTAACTCTAACCTCTAGCTAAGTTGAGTATCCAAACAGGGTTGTGTTGTTGTTGTTGTTGTTGCTGCTGCTCTTCTACGTATATCTAGACATCATTAGAACATTAATGTAACACTCTTCCTTGTTGCTATGTAGCCTAGGATTGTATATTTAGACATTAAGTACGGCGCATGTTGCTATGTAGCCTAAGATATATTACATATGGCCGTAGTTAACCCAACGAAAAATGGGTTGCAAATATATTCAGTTAAAAGTCCGATTCACCGATTAGTCCCTTATCAGCCGCCGGCCTATATGGTACCAGCTACCGATATCCTGAACAATGAGCAGATATAAGCCATGGGAGGAAACTAACCTCGATGGAAAACATTAGTCGTTCCCAAAATTGTCCTGTGTAGGTAAATCGAGAAGCATGTTAAGCACAACAGGTTAAACACCAACCAAAATTATACATGGCAGACAAAATAATCTCCAAAAGATAGCTTCAGTGTGTAGGTTTAAGCACGCTAGTAAAGCAAAACAAGTGGAAAGGTGTGCTAACTGCAACAGACCTAACATTTAACAACAAGCAAACATAGTCATTCAAACTGGTATTGTGCTGGTCTTAGTACACTGGTTATTGTTAAATAAAAATGGAAATGCGTGTTAACTACAAGATGCAGTGACCAAATGTAGTCATTCATAGTGGTATTGTTGAAACTGGTACTGATGAAATTGAACTGCACAGTTCATACTTGCACATATAGAACATCACGTTGTGAATAACTGGAATAAACAAGGCATACTACGAACAACCAAAGATAGCATTTGAAACTGGACATATGCTAACTACAAACAACTGAACAATCAAAAAACTTTAAAAGAGGCATATGCTAGCTGTAACAGGCCTAACAGCAAGCAAATATATGCATTCCTATTGGTATGTTTAAAACTGGATTGATGAAATGTACTGCACAGTAAATAATTGCACATATAGAGCATCACATTGTGAACAACTAAAATAAACAAGGCATACTACAAACAACCAGATATAACAATTAAAACTGGACATATTGTCACTACACTACAAAAGGGACTCGACAAAACAAATCATGGGTTTCCCCTGTGAAGAGGCACGACAAAACAAATCATGGGTTTCCTCACTTGTCACAGATGGGCTTGTTCCCATGGAAAGAGCATGGACCCTGGATGTGCTCCATGTTGTCGCAGATGGGCTCCTTGCCCTTGGAAGAGCACAACTGTAGGGTGCCCTCCCTGATGTCGCACACGCGCGCTTTCCCCTTTGAAGAGCAGATGGGCTCTTTCCCCTTGGAAGAGCCGGAGAGGGTGCTCTCCTCATGGTCGCCGTCGATGAGGTCTGACTTGGAAGCTGTGGATCCCAAGCCAGCGTTGCAGAACGTGTCCTTCAGAAATGACAAAAGGGGCTCGATGGCGATGTAGAATGGCAAATTGTTGACAGCGAGCCAGAGGAGATCAGCGGCGGGGCCATGGATGAGATCGACAACGGTTGAACCCAAGGGGTTGGGGGTGGGCCTCTTAACCTGTGACACAGCCCGCCTCAAGCCGTCGCTGTCGATGACCCCGATGTCGTAGCCGGCGCCCGAGACATGCCCGCATACTCTATCCCGCTGCTTGAGTGCCTGCCACGAGTAATGGTCATCACCTTCCTCGGCGACGTCGGGCGAAGAGACCGCTATACACCTCTTTTGGGCCAGTCGCTCCTCGAGATCCACGGGAAGCGTAGCCGGGCTTAGGCTGTGATGCTCTGGAGTGGGAGATGGGGATCTGTGGGAAAGGGGGCGTTTTGCAGGCGTCATCTAAGAAACTCAAGGTGGCCTGGGTATGGAGATCGGTGGGTAAGCTGCACGGGCAAACCGGCAGATGTTGACAATGGAGGCCTTGCGGCAGCGGCAACGGGGACCTTGCTAGGGTTTCGAGAGAGGGAGGGTGTGTGTGTGCGCGCGCATGCCCGAGGAGGTTTTGGTGTGTGTGTGTGTGTGTGTGTGTGGAGGGGGGTGTTTGAGGAAATGACGCGGGTACTGAAAATTTTACTATGCGGGAGTCAAACACGGGATTGAAATACCGGGCTATTGAAAATTTTGATGATAGTGCATCGCACACGGTCCGGAGATAACAACCGTGTGTTATGAAACAGAAAAACCCTCGAGGCGGGAAGATATTGTCTAGGGATGCAGGCGGGATTGGGAACAAGAAACATCGCACACGATCCGGAGATAACAACCGTGTGTTATGAAACAGAAAAACCCTCGAGGCAGGCAGATATTTTTGAGAGGCGGAGCCTCGTGGAGCCCAATGTACTGTGCGGATGTGTGCGTGACAGGTGCACCGGCGTGGCACATGGTTAGTTTGAGTGAACCGTGTCTGTTGCGTCATCCGACTTATATAATGTTCATAAATTTGGCGAAAAATGACGCGGGAGAGGGTCAGAACACGAACACACTTGCATGTGGACCAAATTTATGTATCAAAAGGGTGGTTTGATTTTCAAATACCAAATGCAACTTCGATGTGGCACCTCTCTCGCAAAGCGCACTGTATTGATTGCCCCCACCTCCCTCTCGTCTCGGCACGAAGGGAGTCCTAAGCTATGAATGCATGCCCTCCCCCCAACCGAGGTTCACCTAGCAAAGTGCGAAGTAGCTAGTAGCCCCCCTCCTCCCTCGTGTCGGCATGAAGGGAATCCTAAGCTATGATTGCATGCCCCCCCAACCGAGGTTCA
>NC_057805.1:454753805-454809485 GCF_018294505.1 Triticum aestivum | reverse complement strand
GTAGCAACCCCCCCCACACACATTCAGTCGGCGGGCCAGAGAGGCATATATCTCACCAAGATGGATCGTAAAACGGACCAAGAATAATCCACCTTGGTCGTACAACCTCTCTCTTGTTGTTGGTCAAAGCGATGGCCGTCCATGCGACCCCGGAGATGGGCTAGCTCGCCAATAATCACGCAAGTAGCTAGTCCCCGAAGACAACCACTGCACGCGTGTGGCCCAATCATATGTATGGAGAGGTGTGTTTTTGAGTAACAATGGAACAACTTTGATGTGGCACCATGATTTCGAACTAGAAATCCCTAGACTGAGTGAGGGTTAGGTTGACGATGCATATGTATGTTACACCACACTTCAAGCCAACGACGGGGATTCATGCATGCATGCGTGCATAGTATATGCGCTCAAACTTAATTAGGTCTGAATCTCACCATGACCTATACTACCATAACACGAACCAAATGAAGAATCCGCCATGGTAACCTATCTTGTTGTTGGTCAGGTGATCACGGATCTCCACGCGGGAACATGAATATATAGGCTTCTCGCGGATAACCATGCGAGGGAGTGTACCGTTCGAAGGCAACCACTACATGCATATCTATGGAGGTGATGCGTGCATGCATGTTTGAATACACAACATTGATGTGGCGCGTGTGTCAAAAATCGTACACTAGCTCCCCACACGGAGCGAGATCGGTTCATGATGTGTCGTTGTACTAGCCACTTCGACTCGATGGGAGGGATTCATGCGTACACATGCATGTGTGTGTGCTCAAGCTGTATCATGCATGTCATCACAGAGCAAAAATAATAATCCCCTCCTAAGTCAAATTACCCTGTCTTGTTGTCACGCAAAAAGTAGTGATGGACCAAGCGGGCCCACAAATGGAAAGCATCGATATCGCTGATAACCGCTTAAGTGGGTGCGAGAGGACAACCACCACCGCTTTGCATGTGGGCCAAACATATAAATGTTGAATACCCAAAATGCACAACTTTGATGTGCCACATGCCTCAAAAACCATAAACCGTGCACCCACACAGAGCGAGGTTCATATTAAGCATACTACATATGATGGTCCCCTTCCACCCTCTTCACCGCATACTATATGCTCCTGCCGTAATATATGTACAACCCAAAAGAATCCTCATCGATGGTGAAATTAATTAACCTCTCCCGATGTAGGTCAAAGTGATGCATGCATGCATGGACGATGGCCTCGTGGGCCCATAGATGGAAGCGTCACACGTGAGTGTCCTAGCTAGGATATGCATGTGGCCCAAAAAGGTGTTGTGTGATGTTTGAATAACCGATTTCACAATTTTGATGTGGCACGTGCCTCGGAAACAAAAAAGTCCCGACACTGAGTGAGGTGTACTTGTTCACGGACGCGTACGTATAGTATATATGCTAGTCCCCTCCCACCTCTTCGACGCGTACTATATACCACCATAACACAAACAAAAAAGATTCTACCTTGCTGGTCAAATTAACCTCACTGCCGACTGTTCGTCAAAGTGATGGACGACGACCTCGCGGGCCCACAGAAAGCATCACATGCGAGTATTGAGTGTCGTGTAGGACAACCATCGACTGCATGTGGCCAAAACATTTATGTATGAAAGGGTTGTGTAATGTTTTAAATAACGATTTCACGACTGATGTGGCACCGGCCTGCCTAACAAAACGGCCAACCCACACGGTGGCTCACAACTCGTAGTGTACTGCGATCCACCCGCCACCCCCAGACGCACACACCCACACACACACCGCGAATCTACCGCAACTACGATGCATGTTAAATTAATTATCCCGCAGTGAACATACATGTTACCAAAGGAGGGGCGTTTTAATTTCAAAAAAATCACATAGATCATTAAGTCGTTTTAGTACATTGATTGATTGATTTTTTACGGGTATAATGTGCAAAAATCAAATTTGAGCTACATGCACACGTGACAGTGCACCTAAATGGATTGCAAAAACACATGTGTCTCATTGGGTGCATGTTCACTCCCCGTGCAACAAATTTCAAACATTGAGAATCTTGATTTTTAAATTCTAGTACATCCAAAACTTATTTGAATTTCATGAAACTTATCGTGTTCTCATATGGACACCAATACAAAGTGGCATTGTACCCTTTTTGTCAAATTTGAGACCAGTTTTGATGTAATCTTTATCTAATTATAGACGGGAGATTATTAATAATTGGGAACCAATATCCCAAACGGATTATTTATTTGAACCCTGAGCGTTAGACCAACAATGGATACGTGCCATGCGTCAGTTAAGCAATAAAGCGGCAACATAAATCATCCAAATAGAAAAACAATATACATGTCGCCGCGTGACCCATGTGCCGTGCGAGCAGGCGTGAGTTGACGGGACGCATGCAAGTAGTCCGCCACGCAGGCAGACGGGGAGGCGTGCGTGCAGGTGTGTGAATTGACGAAGGCATGCTCGCTGCGCAGGGTCATCGGGAGGCGTGCGAGTAGCTGTGTGAAACTTCGGTAGGCATGCCAGCAGTCCGGTGCGCAGGCTCACCTGGAGGCGAGCCATCGGTTTGACCGCTGCCTGCCTCTCTCCCACAACTCCCACTACTCCATATTAATGGTGCGCCTTAGCGGCCGCACTCCCCATCCTTGCTACGCACACACAATCCTCTCTCTCCACTTGCATCCTCGACGCTGCTCTCAGTCCTCAAAGCCGTCAGTGTATGAGGATGCCGCCGAAGTGCCCCATCGGAGGGAGTGGCGATGTCGGGGCTGCTAAAGCACCGGAGCACGGCGTGGAGATGGAGACAGAGGTTGCCGTCACCGCCTGCGAGTTATCGCTGCACCCTGACGTCGTTGACGACGTCGAGCTTCCATAGCCGAGGCATAGTTCCACACCAACCCCGACGACCACTCCGACGATCACTCCGGCGACGACTTCGACGACGACGGACAGCTGGTTAGTCATCTACCCATTTATGTGTCAAATAGATCATAGGGTTTCCCTGGTTACTCCTACCTCCCCTTTTTGGAATAGAAATCCTATGGTTATGTTCTCCCAATCCATGAAATCTGAGTAAGTTTTGTTAGATCCGTGTAGTGTATTGATTGTTTGAATGGTACAGGTGATAAGTGATTAGTTGTTTCATCTGTGCAAATGATTTCTGCTAGTAATCCGACTAGGATTAGTGTTTGTGCTAATAATTCCTAGCCAGGGCATGACAATTGATTTTGAATGACCTACATATGTTTGTGCCATTATTTTCTTCAAGATTGGTCTGTACATAGACGAGTGTGCTTAAAAATCAAACCATAATATCTGGATATGTATAAATAAATAGCCATAAATTCCTAATCCTATTTCACGGCATGTAATCATTGATTTGATGCCAAATTTGTTTTACTATTTGTATAGGTGCTGTCTGACGATGTGGACAGCGAGGATGAAGATGGCCAGAGGAGGTACAAGAGGCAAATCCTGAGGGAGCTTTATGCGGGAATGCATAACAGGCGTATTAGGACCTGGAACGGCGGCTATGGATGCCCATTTCTCAACCAGAAGCTTCATGATGCGTATCTAAATGTTCCGGCACATGCAAGAGGACGGGCCGTTGGCTCCTTCAAGCAGAAGTATTCTCGCAGGGTGGCGCACTGCGCATACGCTGAGTACCTGGAGAAGCTTCAGGATCGTGCCAGCCGCATGTGAGATGAGATGTGGGATGGATTGAACTATGTACGCTTGAGTATGCTTAATGACGGTTGAACTATGCTTATGTACGTGTACGCTTATTATCTATGTCTGAGTATGTTAAATATTTTGCCAAATATTGGTAAAAATTACAAAGGGTGGCCAATAAACCAGGATGGAGGTAGTACGTCAATCACACACGTTTCCCAAAATGGGAACCGTGTGCAATGACTTTCATTTTGCCTGCTGCGTCAATCACACACGGTTCGCCCTAGCAAACTGTCGCCCCGAAAATTCTTTGTGGGACAGAAAACCCTCACCACCCAATTCAAAAAAGAAAAAAGAAAACTCTCACCATCCCCACGTCACAAAAACCCTCACCCCGCCTGCCACCCCCTCTGTCCCTCCGGTACGTTCCCCATTCACACCTGCACAAGCTCCTCTGCGTGATGAGCTGAATTTGATTTCTAATATCAGTTTGAACCTTGTAATCTTCGAATTTGAGCCATATAAGTCTGGAATTTGAACCTTGTAACATTTCGAGCTTTTGTGGTACAATCATTGAAATGGCATCGTATGAGACTCGTATATTGCTAGCACTATTTTGCCCTTAATATGCAATGGCCTTAGATTTTATTAACCATTCTCGAATCAGTTTACCTTGTTGATCTCACAACATATGATCTGTATAGCTAACTCGACTGCGATCTTCGATATTATTGCGCACAGTTGGTTTCTTCCACCATGTGCACTGTAGAGCGCAGAATTAATTATCGAACTCAAGTGTCCATCATCACCCTTCTGTGTAACTTTGACCTCATCACCCAAGGGTAAACTTATGACCGAATTCATTCGACGCACCTCGTTTTTACAAAGCTTTTTGCCAATAAACGCCCATGATTTGTCCATCTTCTAGCTGACGCGTGGCCAAACTAGCCGGGCGGGAAGCTTGCGCGGTAAACAGCGCGGTAGCGCGGGAACAGGCTCCGACTATACATTTGGCGCCTCTTCGAGCCCACGCGTGCGGTGCGGTGTTGTCAAGCGTGCACTAGAATCCTCCGCTATGAACGTCATGACAAGACGTGACGATTATAGGCCGGCCGACCCTCATTTATTACAGCGGCCATTTAACCTACCCTTGTGTCCCTTCAACCTTTCGATCGCGCCCCACCATTGCAAGAAGCACACCCACCATGAGAAATTCTTAGAGGGTATCCTGCGCGGCTCCAATGGCGCTCCGAGCGGCTGCCAATGACGAGCAGCAGTTCACCATGCGTGCCGTGGTGGACACCCACAGAAGGTTCATGGACCTCTCGGTGGTGTACACCAACAACCCAGTCTGGGTGGAGCACTCCATCCACATCATGGAGCTGTTGCTTCCCACGGAGAAGTACAAGGTGGTCGGGTTCGCCCTCGAGTACACCCGCGCCCGTGCCGGGTCTCGTCCCAAGGTCGCCGTCGCCCAGATGTGCATGCGCCACCACGTCCTCATCTACCACTACTGCCTGGCCACAAGGCCTTGCGAGCGTTTCGCCAGGTTTGTCAACAACCCACACTACATGTTCGCTACGGTGGACATCACCAGCGATGTAAAGGCGCTCGAGAATACGGGCATCGCCTGCCAGAATCTTGTCGACATCCAGGGCCAATACAAGATCTGGGGCAGCAAGGAGCATGAGAAGGAATCACTGGTTCACCTCGCCGAGGCCATCATCGACCCCTACTACAGAGACATGAAGGATTCGTGCAACAAGGACAAGCGTGCCTGGCACTCGGCCTGGATGGAGAAACTCGACAAAGCTCACATCGTGTACGCGGACAAGGAGGCGTACATGAGCTACGACATGTACATGCGGACCGTTGACATGAGGAAGTGCCTCCTTCCCCAAAACGGCCAGGGATCCAGCCGGAAGCAGAGCAGTGGCAAGCATCGTTGCAACAATAAGTGGATGATTAGATCCTTGTTTCTCCTACTTTAGTATGCATGTAATTGCTTTCTTTGGTGTGTGGAAATGTTATGTGTGTAGTCACTTGTGTAATTGTATGCTTAATTTGGTTATGCAATGCTGTCTTTTTAAGTATATATGTTGATGCTCTGTAGACAGAGCGTAGA
The DNA here is from genome assembly GCF_018294505.1 of Triticum aestivum. Lineage (NCBI taxonomy): Eukaryota > Viridiplantae > Streptophyta > Magnoliopsida > Poales > Poaceae > Triticum > Triticum aestivum. Next base: position 454,803,681 of record NC_057805.1, on the reverse strand, counting down.
TGTTGTGCGGACAAAGAAAATCACATCGCAAACGGACTAAACAATGGTACCCGTCGGCAATGTTTTCAGCAATCACTCACAATTGTATACCAGCAATCGTTTGCTCACAACACACACGGCTTGTTAGCTGTAATCGTCTGTGTTGTTATCGGTCTTCGCACACGTTTTCGATTACCGACATGTTTGTCCCGTATCACACACATCTTGTTCATTTGAACCGTTTCTGTTCTGATGTCTCAACGCAAACAGTTCATCCGAGTGAACCGCATGCCGTATATCACACACACCTTTGATCCGGCTGACCGTTTCCATTGTGTTGCCTAATCACAAACAGTTCATCTAAGTGAACCGTATGCTGTACATCGCACACACCTTCATCTGGCTGCCCGTTTCTTTTGTTCCTCCTCATCGCAAATAGTTAATTTCGCTGAACCATATGCCCTGTATCGCACACGCAACTAAAATCTGAACCGTGTTTGATGCATCCTCCATCGCAAATGTTTTGCACCTTTTTTGACGGGTTTTTTACACCACCGTTTGCGATTATGGCATCACACACAGCATCGTCGAAGGGTCTCTAATCGTAGTGTCGCGTTAGCAGCATGCAGTAGTGTAAGCAATGCATTCTTCAGGGTACACGGGAATTTCATCTAGTCACTTTCATCATGTTGATTCGATTTGTGTTCGCTACTTTGATAATTTCATATGTGGGTGGACCGGTGCTTAGGTGCTGTTCTTACTTGAACAAGCCTCCTACTTATGATTAACCCCCTCGCAAGTATCCGCAACTACGAGAAAAGTATTAAGGATAAATCCTAACCATGGCATTAAACTTTTGGATCCAATCAGTCCCTTACAGAATAACACACAAACTAGGGTTTAAGCTTCTGTCACTCTCCCAACCCATCATCTAATAACTACTCCACAATGCATTCCCTTAGGCTCAAATATGGTGAAGTGTCATGTAGTCGACGTTCACATGACACCACTAAGGGAATCACAACATACATACTATCAAAATATTGAACACATATCAAGTTCACATGATTACTTGCAACATGATTTCTCACGTGACCTTAAGAATAAAAGTAACTACTCACAAATGATAACCATGCTCAAGATCAGAGGGGTATTAAATAGAATAATGGATCTGAACATATAATCTTCCACCAAATAAACCATATAGTAATCAACTACAAGATGTAATCAACACTACTAGTCACCCACAAGCACCAATCTATAGTTCCTGTAACAAGATTGAACACAAGTGATGAACTAGGGTTTGAGATGAGATGGTGTTGTTGAATATGTTGATGGAGATTGCCCTCCCCAAGACGGGAAATTCCCCCGGCGGAATCGCTCCACCGGAGCGCAAAAGTGCTCCTGCCCAAGTTCCGCCTCGAGACGGCAGCGCTCCGTCCCGAAAGTCCTATCCTTATTTTTTGTAGGTTAAAATTACTTATATACCAGAAGCTGGGCACCGGAGGTGGGCCCGGGTGAGCACAACCACCAGGGCGCGCTTGGGCTCCCTGGCGTGCCCAGGTGGGTTGTGCCCACCTGGTGGGGCCCCTCTAGTACTTATCTGCTCCAATATTCTTCATATATTTCATAAAAATTCTCCGTGAAGTTTCAACTTGTTTGGAGTTGTGCAGAATAGGTAGCCTGACGGAGCTTTTCCAGGTCCAGATTTCCAGCTGCCGGAATTCTCCCTCTTTATGTGTACCTTGCAGATTATGAGAGAAAAGGCATTATCATTACTCCAAAAAGCATTATTATGCATAAAAATATCATAAATAACAGTAGGAAAACATGATGCAAAATGGACGTATCAGTACGCTTCCTGGAAGTTTCTTATTTTCCTAATTTTCTAAATATTCCAAAACGGACAAAATATAACTTTGCAGATTTTTCGGAGTCCGTTTACATACCGTATCACGTACCTCCTTATTTTCATGATTCTGGAGTGTTCTGGAAGGGCTCTTTTATGTGTTCTTCTGGTGTCATAGTTTGGATAATATTACTTTCAACATTAATGGGTGTACCTGAGATATAATGTTTTATTCGTTGCCCGTTAACAACCTTTGGGTTAGTACCTTCGGCATTATTTATTTTCATAGCTCATAACCGATAAATCTCCTCGATAACATAGGGTCCTTCCCATTTTGAGAGAAGTTTTCCTGCAAAGAATCTGAAACGAGATACAAAAGAACATATTCTCTAACTTTAAACTCACGCTTTTGGATTCTTTCATCATGCCACCTTTTAACCTTTTCTTTAAATAACTTGGCATTTTCATAAGCTTGGGTTCTCCATTCATCTAATGAGCTAATATCAAATAACCTCTTTTCACCGGCAAGTTTGAAATCATAGTTGAGTTCTTTGATTGCCCAATATGCTTTATGTTCTAACTCAAGAGGCAAATGACAAGCTTTTCCATAAACCATTTTATAAGGAGACATACCCATATGATTTTTATATGCTGTTCTATAAGCCCAAAGTCTATTGATAGTCTTTTGCAAAATTGAATTTATTTCTCTATTTCTAAGTTCAACTTGACCACTAGACTGACGATGATAAGATGGTGCAATTCTATGGTTAACATCATACTTGGCAAGCATTTTGCGGAAAGCACCATGAATAAAATGTGAACCACCATCAGTCATGAAATATCTAGGGACTCCAAACCTTGGGAAAATAACTTCCTTAAGGATTTTAATAGAGCTGTTGTGATCAACACTACTGGTTGGAATAGCTTCTACCCATTTAGTGACATAATCAACAACAACCAAAATATGTGTATACTCATTAGAGAATGGAAAAGGTCCCATGTAATCAAATCCCCAAACATCAAATGGTTCAACAGCAAGTGAATAATTCAGAGGCATTTCTTGACGCTTACTGATATTACCTATTCTTTGGCATTCATCACAAGATAGGACGAACTTACGGGCATCCTTGAAGAGAGTAGGCCAATAAAATCTATATTGCAATACCTTGTGAGCAGTTCTATCTCCAACATGATGTCCTCCATAGGCTTCGGAATGACATCTCCATAGAATTTGTCCCTGTTCATGCTCAGGTACACAATGTCTAATAATACCATCTACTCCTTTATAAAGATGTGGGCCATCCCAAAAGTAATGTCTTAAATCATAGAAGAATTTTTTATTTTGTTGGTATGTAAAGCTAGGTGGTAAATATTTAGCAACAATGTAATTAGCATAGTCAGCATACCAAGGAGTATTATGAGAAACATTTATTGCAGCTAACTGCTCATGAGGAAAACTATCATCAATAGGTAGTGGGTCATCAAACACATTTTAAAGCCTAGACTAGTTATTAGTTACGGGGTTCTCAGCTCCTTTTCTATCAGTGATATGTAAATCAAATTCTTGTAGCAAGAGAACCCATCTAATAAGTCTAGGTTTAGCATCTTTCTTTTCCATAAGATATTTTATAGCAGCATGGTCGGTGTGAAAAATTACTTTTGAATCAACAATGTAAGATCTAAATTTATCACAAGCAAACACCACTGCTACAAATTCTTTTTCAGTAGTAGCATAATGTCGTTGAGCGATGTCTAGAGTTTTACTAGCATAATGAATGACATTAATTTTCTTATCAACTCTTTCTCCTAGAACAGCACCAACAACATAATCACTAGCATCACACATAATTTCAAAATGCAAGTTCCAATCAGGTGGTTGAACGATAGGTGCAGAAATCAAGGCTTTCTTGAGTGTTTCGAAGGCTTCTAAACATCATCATCAAAAACAAAAGGAACATCCTTTTGCAAAAGTTTTGTAAGAGGCCTAGAAATTTTAGAAAAGTCTTTGATAAATATCCTATAGAAACCAGCATGATCTAAGAAACTACGAATACCTTTGATATCTCTAGGACATGGCATTTTCTCAATTGCATCAAACTTATCTCTGTCCACTTCAATACCTCTTTCAGAAATTTTATGACCCAAGACAATATCTTCATTAACTGTTGAGGATATAGACCTTAGAGTCACCCGCCAGAAGGGGCCGGGTTACTCTAATGGTCATTGCCAGAAGCCCGACGGCGAGCTTAAAGATGGTGGGCCAAAGATGGGCTTAAGACCCGGATATGGCTTAAGGCCCGTAGTTACAATCATTATTATGGTAGAACTTGTAGTGTAAGGCAAGAATAGTCGAGAGTCCGAGCCGAACACTCTTATGAGCCGGCCGGGACTCTGAGAGCTGCTGGGCGTCAGCCTCCCTATATAAGGGGACGACCCGGCAGCGGTTTAGGGACAAGAAAGATCTTGTCGAGAGCCAGGCATAGCGGTTTAGCTCCCTGGTTATCGAAACCCTAATCAATACCACCTCAAACTGGACGTAGGCTTTTACCTTCACCGTAAAGGGGCCGAACCAGTATAAACCCTCGTATTCGTTGTCCCGCTTAACCCCTTTAAGCATCGTAGCTGCGATGGCTCCACGACTAAGTCCTAGCTCGAGGACATCTGCCGTGACAATTCCACGACAGTTGGCGCCCACCGTGGGGCCAGCGCACGGTGGATTTGAGTTCTTGAAGGGCAGCTTCGAAGGGCTCAAGGGATACGCTGTGGGCCGGATGACCAAGAGTCGTCGCGGCAAGCTCTACATCGACGATGCAAACTGGGGCCCCGACGCCGGCTCAATTGAGTACGGGTACCGGGTCCCCTTCGGCAGAATTCATGTTTTCATTGGCAAGACTGGTGAGCCGGGCCCTGAGCCGGATCTCTGCGCCGATCTCATTGAGACGGCTCAGCGTGCACGACCCGCCCGGGCCCGGCCTGCCTTAAGGCATGCTTTTGTGGGGTGTATCCATGGAGGACTCTCTGATCGATCTGGATCTGGTGATGAGACGGCCGCCGGCTCTGACGGCGAGTCGGCCACCGATGAGTCAAACTCGTTGTATCAACTTCAAGATGGCAGGCTCATGGGTTGTTCCGATGGTGACAGTATTCCGGACCTATTTGAGCCGCCAAGCCGGGTTGGAATCTTTATGGCCGGTGCGCAGCCTGTTCAGAACCCCGCTGCTGGAGCGGGAAACCCGGTGCCTTCTCCGGCTCAGGTGCTGATGGATCTCACGGACAAGATGATGGCCCTGTTAACCGCCACGGTTGACCCGACGGATCAAGCTCAGCATGATGCGGAGGTGGCACAGTTAAAATTGGATCTAGTGAAAGCTAAGGAGGATCTTGCAGCGGAAGGGATCAGGATGGCTGCGAAGAGGGCGGCTCTCGATGCCCAAACTCAGTTGATCCAGGCGCAGTCCTTCCAACTCACGATGGATCAGAACGCGTCCAATGAGGTCATGAGAAGGAGGCATCAATAGACCCAATCTCGACTCCCTCCGATTTACGATCCACGCAACCTCTTCGACACGCCAGGTGTAGGGTCTAGTAACCCGACAGGGGTCATAGTGCCCGGGTCTGGGACCCCTATTCAGCTACAAGTGATGGGGCCTCCCCAGGTGCCCCCTGCCCCGCCTCAGTACGTGCCAATACCCCCGGGTCATTATAATAACCCGCTGGAGAACATGGTCGCCGCGGCAGCACGGCTGGCGGCTCTCCCAGTCGACGGCGACTCTCCGACGGCTATTGAAACTCGCCGGGTCAGGGAATTCGTTCAGACAGCACTGGCGCAGCAAGAGGCGTACTCCTACAGCCGGGACAGGATCCACTCGACCCCTCGTCCAGGCCGGAGCCCGAGTTACAGCAGACACATGGTCTCAGCGACCGGCTCAAGTAACGTCCGACGCCATGACCCGCCCCCTGGCCATGGCCCGGCTCATAATGGAGCCTTTCACGCAGCAGACCAGGACAGAGCGCGGCAAGAGGCGGAGCAGGTGCCTCAATTGACGGCTTACCAGACCCCCCGGCTTATCCGACGACTTCCGTCGACGTGGGTATCCCTACCAGGACTGGGGGTGTCCCTTGTTTAGTGCCAGCTATCCGCAATGAACGTCTACCCAAGGACTTCAAAGGCCCTAGGAAGGTGCCTAATTACCCAGCTGACTTACAACCCGCAGCCTGGATCGAGAGTTACGAGATGGCCATGGAACTGCTGGAGGTCAGTGAGGCGGCAATGGCCAAGTACTTCACCATGATGTTAGATGGGACTGCCCGCACTTGGTTGAAAGGGCTACCGCCGAATTCCATTGGGTCTTGGGCTGAGCTGAAGGCCCGGTTCATCCAAAACTTCAAGGATACCTATAGGCAGTCTATGTCAATTGTGGATTTGACTGACTGCAAGCAGCAGGAGGGTGAGTCTACGACACATTGGGTTCGCCGGGTTAAGGAGATCATACATTCGTCAGATAAGATGGATGCCGGCTCGGCAGTCTTAATGTTTTAGCAGAATTGTCGTTTTGTGCCCCTGAAAATGAAACTCGGGCGGCTTAAGCGCGACTGCAATGATATGGGTACACTGATGGCGGCTCTTGTCAAGTATGCCGATTCTGATGGTACCAAGGACCCCGCTTCAGATGATGAAAGGACAGGGAAGGGAAAGAAGAACGGCAATGGCGCAAGGGTCCTCAGCATAACCCGGGGAACCAAGGAGGAGGCAAGCGCAAGGCCGATGGCAGCCTAGAGTTTGTAGCCAACGCCAGCTCACAAGGTAATAACCAGCGACGCAAGGGGAGGCCCCCTCCCCGAGGCGGCGGGTCAGGCCCGACGCTGGAGCAGCTGTTGAATGAGCCTTGTCCAAGGCATGGCTCTAGAGAGAAGCCAGCGACTCATCTATGGAAGGATTGTGCAATCATGAAGGCCTTTAAGAATTACAATGGCCCGGGCGGCGGCTCAGGCGCCGGCGGTTTTCATGGCCCGGGCGGTGGCTCAAATTCTAATCCTCAGAACGGTCAAGGGGGCTTTAATCAGCAGTCTGGCCAGGGTCATCAACAGCAGCAGGGGGGTTATCAGACCAATCCAAAGCAGCTTAGCGGTGGACAGTACCATGTATTTACCACTAGTCTGTGTAAGCGAGATCAGAAGCTTCATAAGAGGGCCGTGAATGCTGTTGAGCCGGCGGTTCCATGCTACTTGCGGTGGTCTGAGCAGCCTATAGTGTGGAGTAGAGAGGATCACCCTCCCCGGGTGGACCATCCGGGTCACTTGGCCTTAGTGGTGTCTCCTCAGGTGGGAGGATATAAGTTCACTAAGGTGCTCATGGATGGAGGCAGCAGCATCAACATCCTCTATTATGAGACTTTTCGCCGTATGGGGTTGGTTGATAAGAACCTCAGCCAGTCAAACACTATCTTCCATGGTGTGGTACCTAGTAAGTAGGCTTATCCAGTCGGCAAGATCGAGTTGGAAGTGGCCTTCGGAGATGAAAACAACTACAGGGTGGAAAAATTGACCTTTGAGGTGGTCAAGATAAGAAGTCCGTACCATGCTATATTTGGGCGGCCGGCTTACGCCAAGTTCATGGCACGGCCGTGTTATGTTTACTTACAGCTTAAGATGCCGGGTCATAATGGGACCATTACGGTTCACGGCAGCTGGAAGGTGTCCTTGGAATGTGAGGAAGGCGATGCAGCTTATGCAGAATCTGTTTGCGCAACAGAGGAGTTGAAATTTTACAAGGACAATGTTGACCCAACTGATATGACCTCTCTGAAAAAGCCGACTACGGAGCATGAGCCGACAATGAAATTTAAGTCGGCTGATGAGACTAAACTTGTTGATTTCGTTCCAGGAGATTCATCTCAGCAATTTAGCATCAGTGCCAATCTGGATCCAAAATAGGAAAGCGCGCTCATCGAGTTCATCCGTGAGAATAGGGACATCTTCGCATGGAAACCTTCTGACATGCCAGGTGTACCTAGAGAACTCGCTGAGCACACTCTCAATGTTGATCCGAAATTTAAGCCGGTCAGGCAGTTCCTTCGGCGGTTTAATGAAGAGAGGCGGAAAGCTATTGGCGAAGAGGTGGCCCGGCTCTTGGTGGCCGGGTTTATTGTTGAAGTCTTCCACCCAGAATGGTTAGCTAACCCGGTGCTCGTACTCAAGAAGAACGGCACTTGGCGGATGTGTGTGGACTACACGGACTTAAATAAGGCGTGTCCGGCTGATCCTTTTGCCCTCCCCCGTATTGATCAAATTATTGATGCTACGGCCGGTTGTGCGCGTTTAAGTTTCCTGGACGCTTATTCCGGATATCATCAGATTAAAATGGCAGTTAAGGACCAGGAGAAGACGGCGTTCATCACTCCCTTTGGAGCCTTCTGCTATGTGTCCATGCCCTTTGGACTCAAGTGTGCACAGGCGACTTATCAGCGTTGCGTGCAGAACTGTCTTCATAAACAGATTGGGCGCAATGTTCATGCTTATGTGGACGATATTGTGGTTAAATCCATAAAGGAGGAAACCCTGATAGATGATTTGAGAGAAACCTTTGATAATCTCCGGGTCTACAAGATGATGCTTAACCCGGCCAAGTGTGTCTTTGGTGTTCCTGCAGGCAAAGTCTTGGGTTTTTTGGTTTCTGATAGAGCCATTGAAGCTAACCCGGAGAAGATCAAGGCGATCACCTCCCTGGCTAAGCCGGCATGTATAAATGACGTTCAGCGCTTGGCGGGTCGCATCGCTGCTTTAAGACGGTTTATAAGCCGTTTGGGTGAGAAGGCCATGCCATTATATCAGTTGATGAAGAAAACTGATAACTTTGTCTGGAATGATGCAGCTAATACTGCCTTTGAGGATTTGAAGAAGCAGCTGGCAGAGCCTCCAGTCCTTGCTGCTCCGGTTGATAAGGAACCCTTATTATTATATGTGGCGGCGAACACACGAGCCATCAGTGTGGCTATAGTGGTGGAGCGCAAGGAGGAGGGTAAGGAGCATCCGGTTCAGCGGCCGGTTTATTATGTCAGCGAAGTGCTCATTGAGTCCAAGCAGCGGTATCCGCATTGGCAGAAGCTTGTTTATGGTGTGTTCATGGCGAGCCGGAAACTTAAGCATTATTTTCAGGGTCATCCCATCACTGTGGTCAGTTCTGCCCCTCTTGGTGATATCTTTCAAAACAGAGAGGCCACAGGGAGAGTGGCTAAGTGGGCTATAGAGTTTGGACCTCATGGTCTCAAGTACGTGCCACGCACTGCTGTTAAATCTCAGGCCTTGGTGGATTTCATCAATGACTGGACAGAGTCACAAGTGCCCGAGCAGAAGCCGGATAACACATATTGGACTATTCACTTTGATGGGTCCAGGCAGTTGGAGGGCTCGGGTGCTGGAGTCGTGTTGGCTTCCCCTAAAGGTGACAAGTTCCATTATGTGCTACAGTTGCTGTTTCCTTGCACTAACAACGCGGCTGAGTACGAGGCCTTGCTCCATGGTCTTCGGATGGCTAAAGAGATGAGCTTAAGCCGGGTAAGGTGCTTCGGCGACTCAGACTTGGTGGCTCAACAAGTATCAGGAAAGTGGGATTCCAAGGACCCTCTCATGGCGGCTTATCGCCCCGAAGTTGATGCCATTGCTGGACACTTTCAGGGTTACCAAGTGGAACACATCGATCGCAGGAAGAACGAGGCGGCTGATGCCTTAAGCCGGCTGGGCTCTCAGCGAAAACCGGTGCCGCCTAACACTTTCCTGGACGTCCTGTATAGCCCTTTGTTAAGTTGCCTATAGAGGAAGACTTAGCTGTCCCTGACCCGGAGGCACGACTGGTGGCGGCTCTCCATATCATACCAGACTGGACAATGCCCTATCTGGCTTACATGACCCGGGGCGAGTTGCCTGAGGATGAAACTTTGGCCAGGCAAATAACCCGGCGGGCTAAGTCAATGATTGTTATCAATGGTGAGTTGCATCACCGCAGTGTTACGGGAGCATTTCAGCGTTGTGTTTCCCCTGAGGAAGGTCAAGGATCTTGCGTGAGATCCATGAAGGGGATTGTGGCCATCACGCCGGCTCAAAGTCTCTTGTGGCCAAGGCTTTTCGTCATGGTTTTGATTGGTTGACGGCTCATGCTGATGCAGAGGACTTGGTCAGTAAGTGTGATGGTTGCCAAAGGTTCTCGCGACGGGCTCATGTACCGGCTCAAGAGCTGAGGATGATCCCAATTACTTGGCCCTTTGCGGTCTGGGGGCTTGATATGGTTGGGCCTTTCAAAAGGTCCAAGGATAAGAAGACCCACCTTTTGGTGGCAGTTGACAAGTTTACCAAGTGGGTTGAAGTGGAGCCAGTTAGCAAGTGTGATGCAGCCACGGCGGTTCAGTTTATGAAAACGGTGATCTTTCGCTTTGGTTTTCCACACAGCATTATAACTGACAATGGCACCAATTTATCCAAAGGCGCCATGGAGGAGTTTTGTCAACGAGAGCATATCCGACTTGATGTTTCCTCGGTGGCTCATCCTCAATCCAATGGTCAGGCTGAGAGAGCTAATCAGGAGATTCTGAAGGGCATCAAGCCCCGGCTTTTGGTCCCTTTGCAACGGACGCCGGGTTGTTGGGTGGAGGAGTTGCCCTCCGTGTTATGGAGCATCAACACTACTCCTAACAGGTCTACAGGTTTTACGCATTTCTTCATGGTTTATGGGGCACAAGCAGTCCTCCCCAGTGACATCCGTCATGACTCACCTCGAGTGGCGGCTTACGTTGAGGCGGATAATGAACTGGCGCGCCAAGATGCTCTTGACTTGTTGGACGAACAGCGTGATGTGGCAGCAGCCCGTTCAGCGATTTACCAACAAGACCTGCGCCGTTATCATAGCCGCCGGGTTAAATCCCGGGTCTTCCAGGAAGGCGATCTCGTGCTCCGGCTCATCCAGGATCAAACAGATGCACACAAGCTATCCCCGCCTTGGGAAGGGCCCTTTGTGGTCAGCAAGAATTTGCACAACGGGTCATATTACCTCATTGACATTTGGGAGCACAAAGATTCACGTAAGTCGGAGGAAGAGACCCGTCGGCCGTGGAACATAGCTCAGCTTCGGCCTTACTACACTTGAGCCACCGGCTCTCATGATGTACATATTTCTCTAAGCCATGTATATATTATGATAAGCAATAAAGCTGGACCTCTGTCCTTTTTTCTCCTCCAAATGTGCACGTGTTGTCTTCATTGCAAGATTACATGATAACTTGAAGGAGGATCCGGCTTATGATCGTATTCGAATTTAGCCGTAGGCAATAAGGTCACTTGGGGGCTTCCTGTTCAAACATAGGTCGTATTCGAACCAAAGAGAACATAGCTGTCGATACCCATTTGATTGGCAAAGTGCCGAGCTCATTGGGGAGTTTTCTTTGATCATATTTGAATCTTAGTTTAACCCCTTTGGGAACCGACGTGGATCGTATTCGAATCAGCGTCATTAAACAATTTTAAGTCATTTGGGGGCTTCCTGTTCAAACATGGGTCGTATTCGAACCAAAGAGAACACAGCTGTCGGTACCCTCTTGATTGGCATTGCCACACCCACTGGGGGCTATATGATCGTATTCGAATCCTAGCATAACCTCTTTGGGCCGGCTCTCTGGTCGTATTCGAACCAGAAGCCCCTAAGTTCTTCTGCTTCACAGCAAGTTTCTTCTGATTATTTCAAAGTGGTTGCAGCCGGGTCTCACTTTGCCGGCTTAACGTTGATTTACAGTGTTAACTATTCAGACAGGTAAATCGGAATTAAGGTACCAACCTTATTACCCGGGTGATCTAAACCGGAAGTATGCTTGCGGACTGCTAAGTGTGTTATTGCGGCTGTATTGAGGACATAATTGAGGGCTAGTCTTTTTGATTCATATTCTGGGTTATATATCTCAAACTTATGATTCTCAGTGCGGTAAGCCGCCTAGAGACTTGTGATTTGTCCTTTATGCAGGATGATTAAAGGCAACTATTTTTGAGCTTAAGGACAATGAATGATCAATTATGACCCGGAGACATATAAGGAAGCAACTTTCATAAGGATTCAGCATTCAATATGTGCGCGATGGCACGGCATAGTTAAAGTGTTGAACCTATTCTATTACAAGACTCATCGAGTCCAAAAGGGTGGAGCATTGTTTTATAAGCCACTTGCCGAGTTAAGATGCCTGCTGGGTTGATGTCTCCGGCTCATCCCTCTCTTCTCCTCCGGCTGTTCCCAAGACCTGGAAAGTTGATGACTTCCAGTCGATGCCGCTCAGAGCTTCGAACTGAGCTTCCTCGTCAATTAACCCCGCCGGGTCAATCTCCGGGGCGAAGGTGTGCTGACGAGCCGGCGGGATTAAGCTGAGGGCTTCATAGCGCGGGGTCGGGATCCTCTGATTTTCCGCGTTATAACCCGGCTGGTACTTGGTCAGATCTGTATTGTTTCCGATGAGTGGCCACCGGGCACACGACCTTCACGCAGGCGGCAAAGTCCCTTTGGTTGAAGGCTGTGCCGTCTTCCTTCAGACTTGGATAGCCGAGGGCGATGTCTGCCGGGTCTAACTCGGGCAGGAAATCCTTGGCCCGGCTCAGCGCGGCGATCGCTCCGGCTCTTGCAGAGGCCCGTCGCAGCTCTTGGATACGTTGAGGCAGAACGGCGAGCCGGCGAAGAACCTCCGCCAGGTGAGTCGGCACCTCGTTGGAGAGGGCCACCACAGCCAAGGCACGCTGTGACCCGGTGTAGAGTTGCTCCACCAGAGTGTACATGGCCTTTAGCTTGGTTACCACACTCTGGTTGAGGTTGGCACTTCTGGGACCTGTTTCACAGAACAGGATAAGCCGCCGACAAGGGTGAGTTATGAGGCATCAAAATTTTTAACTGGATGAAAGCCGGCGGATGACTTACCGAAGATTGCAGCAACCATCTGAGACACTTGGCGCTTTAAGCCGGAGAGTTTGGCCGTCTTCTCTAACAGGGCCTTCTCCGCCTGTTCGGCCCGGTTCACCAGCGCGGCCTTCTCTTCAGCCCAGGCTTTCCGTTCGGCATCAAATTCGGTCTTCAGCTTTTCTTGAGCGGCGATGCTGGACACAAATTTGGCATTTGCCTTCCGGGTCTCCATTTCTTGCATCTTCAGCTGGTTCTTGAGATCAGAGATGTCAGCCTCAAACTTCTTGCCGGCAGCCTGCATAAATTTCCGGGTTATGGCATGAACAGTTACTCTGCAAATTTAAAGTCCCAAGCGTTTTCCAAGCAAAGACACTTGGCACTTGGGGGCTAATGCATATCGAACGTTCCTATCTACAAACTACCGGCTCATGGAAGTAAGCCAGAACCTAAGTCTACAACATACTCAATCATAAGTCGTCGACTTGGGGGCTAGCATGGTAAAGGTAACTATACAGTAAGTAAAAGGACAGAAGAATAATACCTCAGATTTCAGCTGGATCTGGTTCACCATGGCAATCTCTGCGTCCCGGCTCTTGTGCACCTGGCTGACGAAGCCGGAGACGATCTCGCCGATGTTCAAGTTGGTGTAGTCCGTGAGGTCCAGGTTAACCCGGCGGGGCTGAAGCAACTCCCCCTTGGCGGAGCACTTGGCCAGCGCAGTAGGCCTCCCCGGCTCAACAAATTCTGTCCGGGTGATTACCACGTCCGGATCATCTGCTGGTGGAGCCGAGCTGGAGGCCTCCGGGTTAGCAGAAGCCTTTGCAGTTGCCTTGTCGGTTGGAGCGGTGGCTTCGGGAGTGGAGGCGGCCGGCGGTTCTTGACCTGCTGCTTCCGGCTCAGGCAGATCTGGTTTCTTCGATCGGCTTGGTTTTCTTCGCCCTCTTGGTGAGCTTGGCCTGGGCACTGAAAAGACAGAAAGGTTAAACACAACAATGTAAGTAAAGACAAGTACAATGTGAGATGGTCATCATTACCCGGGCACGGTCTTGAAAGCCGGCAGGCTTGACTGCATAGAGTTGCCAGAAGAGGGGGAAGTTTCCTGATAATTTGAGTCAGAAGAGTTGAGTGGTTGACGTATAACACCCGCCAAAGGATGAAAAGGGTACAAAGTTGAGATCACCTCGGTCTGGCGCTTCCTCGAGGCGTCAGGTAAGCCAGAAGAAAGGTCGGCGTCCTTGTTGGTACGGGTGTGCCGCCGGCTCTCATGAGTCTGTCGCTTCAAAATAAATTGAGGATCTTGATAAGCTAAGGGATGTGAAAAGCTTACTTTCCGGGTTACCCTTCGGATTTTCAGCCTTGGCAAGGGCTCCGAGTCGGAGGAAAGTGACATTACCTCTTCAACCACCGGGTTACTTGCTCTGGTGTCATCCTGTTGATGAACAAGTGTTGGTAAGGCGGACAGAAATACACAATAAACGTAACAAAGAGTTTACAGGTTCAGGGGTTACCTCTGACTCGGAGCTATCGCTTAGTTGCATCAGCTCCGAAGCAGTAGGCCTATTTCCCTTCTTACGGGGAGCGGCTTTCTTGGCGGCTTTCTTCGCCTTTCTGGCCTTCTTGGCCGCCTCGTGGTCATATTTGACCCGCCAGAATTTGTCATCAGCCTGAAAAATACAATGATGTTTTCTTAAAGATTCAGATGAAGGTTATCTGTAGACAAAGATAAAATGTTTAAATCAGTGGCTTACCGCTGGGGCTGGGTTGGTCTTGCAGAAGGGGGCTAACCCGGTCCTCCCGCAGTCTGCCAGGCTCTTGTTCAAGAGAGCCTTGGTCATTTCCTCTGCAACATCTTCAGGAAGATCATTGTGGCCATGTCTCTGGGGGTCATCTTTTCGGCCCGTGTGCTCACACATTAAGCCGGGGCGGCGGCTCAATGGGATCACCCGCCAGGAGATCCAGACCCGGACCAGGTCGATTCCGTTGAGACCATTGCCCAGGAGAGCCTTGATCTTGTTGATGGTGGGGAGCAGAGGTTGGCGTTCCACCTGAGTTAAGTTGTCAGATAGTGGGTGTGTTGGCTCCAGACGCGAGGGGCGAAAGCCGGGCAACGGACTCTCATCAGCAGGCGACGTGTCTTGGCAGTAGAACCACGTCAAATTCCAGTCTTTGGGGTGGCTTGGCGGTTCTGCGTAAGGGAAAAGGCAGTCCCTCCGCCGCTGAATGGAGATGCCGCCTAGCTCCAAACTTGGCCCGTTGGCACACTCGTTCTAGCGGTTTAAGTAGAAGAGCTCTCTGAAGAGCAGCAGACTGGGCTCCTCTCCAAGATAGACCTCGCAGAACACTTGGAAGTTGCAGATGTTGGACACCGAGTTGGGTCCTATATCTTGTGGCCGCAAGTCAAAGAAGTTCAGCACGTCTCTAAAAAACTTTGAGCCGGGCGGTGCAAAGCCCCGGCTCATGTGATCCGCAAAAATGACCACCTCCCCGTCCTTTGGCTGAGGTCTCTCCTCTGACGGGTCAGGGGCACGGTAGGACATGACATCCTTCTTGGGCAAGTAACCCGACTTCATAAAGTCCGTTAAGGTCTCGTTGGTGACATTGGACCTCATCCAATTGCAAGTGATAGAGGCTTTAGGAGCTTTGGGAGGCATGGTGAGTCGGCAGCCTATGATAAAAGGAAATGTCCGGTTTAAGTATAAGCCGGAGGGAAGTTATAGTTCAATGTTAAAGTGGCGGCTTACAGAGGGGACTAATGATATATATCTAAGTGCATCAGGTTATTTAAGCCGCCCAAGGTATTGAGAGTAATTTGGTTGTCTACGGCCTTATCACAAATGAGCCGGAAAAAATTCTATGGCGCATGGTCTCCTGTTAAGTCGGAAGGTTCTACGGCGCGTGTTTTCTTTAAGCCGGAAATGTAAACCACCATGACTCAATGAGGGCAGTTTTTTTACTAAGTATGGTGAAAACAGGTTTCACACATTGCGGTAAATATTTTGGATCAAAATGGTCGGGCAAAAGAAAAGTTTCTAGACCTAAAAAAACAGACGCAGGGGAGTTCTTGAGCTCGAACAAGGCTCTTATGCAGTAAAAAGAGGGCTACTTGCATGTGAAATAGGTGCTAAACATCTACCGCAGTGATTCTATACAGAGCTAAGATCGAAACGAGGCAGTAATAAAGAGAACTACGGGAGCTCATCGGCGACAGCGAAGAACACGAAGAACACGGATGAACTGTTCGAACCCTACTGCAGATCTGTTCTATAGGGCAGCCAGGACTTACAGGGACTGGGGAGTCACGGAGGTCGTCGCGTTTTCTCTGGTCAAATCAGGGTGATGCAGTGGCCTGAGCTGGTGACGATGAGAAGACCCGCGGCGGCGACGGCGGCGGAGCTCGAGCAGCACGGGGACAGTGAGAGGAAGGAGACGACAGAAGAAGGAGAGTGAGAAAGGGCCGTCGGGCCGGCCTATTTATAAGGGCGAACTCATAAGTGGGCGCGAGAATCAAGGAGACCACGGCGTGGTTATCTCCCCATGAAACGCCTCGATTTTCGGGATGACAGTAAAGGTAAAGATCCGTTGCGGATCTGGCGGAGTAAAAAACGGGCTTAATGGAAGATGACGTCACGGCGGATTACCCGGAGTCCAGAGGATGACGTCACGCCGGGTTATGGCCTTCACACAATTGTAAGCCGGAGGTTTTCTGTCGAAGGAATTGAAGATTGACATGAGCCGGCTCAAATCAATCTGGGGCCTAATGTTGAGGATATAGACCTTAGAGTCACCCGCCAGAAGGGGCCGGGTTACTCTAATGGTCATTGCCAGAAGCCCGACGCCAAGCTTAAAGACGGTGGGCCAAAGATGGGCTTAAGACCCGGATATGGCTTAAGGCCCGTAGTTACAATCATTATTATGGTAGAACTTGTAGTGTAAGGCAAGAATAGTCGAGAGTCCGAGCCGGACACTCTTATGAGCCGGCCGGGACTCTGAGAGCTGCTGGGCATCAGCCTCCCTATATAAGGGGACGACCCGGCAGCGGGTTAGGGACAAGAAAGATCTTGTCGAGAGCCAGGCATAGCGGTTTAGCTCCCTGGTTATCGAAACCCTAATCAATACCACCTCAAACTGGACGTAGGCTTTTACCTTCACCGTAAGGGGCCGAACCAGTATAAACCCTCGCATTCCTTGTCCCGCTTAACCCCTTTAAGCTTCCTAGCTGCGATGGCTCCACGACTAAGTCCTAGCTCGAGGACATCTGCCGTGACAATTCCACGACATTAACCATAAAGTGGCACTTCTCCCAATTCAAGACGAGATTTGTTTGTTCACATCTCTGCAAAACTCGATCAAGATTGCTTAAACAATCATCAAAAGACTTCCCATAAACAAAGAAGTCATCCATGAAAACCTCAACAATCTTTTTACGAAATTCGTAGAATATAGCAGGCATACATCTTTGAAAGGTAGCAGGTGCATTGCATAAACCAAAAGGAATACGTCTATAAGCATAAGTTCCAAATGGACAAGTGAAAGTGGTCTTTTCTTGCTCAGGTTGAGAAACAGGTATTTGTGAAAAACCAGAATATCCATCAAGAAAGCAAAAATGTGTGTGCTTGGATAATATTTCTAGCATTTGATCAATAAAAGGCAGAGGGTAATGATCTTTTCTACTTGCCTTATTTAATTTTCTAAAATCAATTTCCATTCTATTGCCTGTAACAATTCTTTGTGGAATAAGTTCATTCTTATCATGAGGAACAACAGTAATACCTCCTTTCTTAGGAACACAATGAACAAGACTTACCCATCTACTATCAGCTATAGGATAGATTTTACCTGCTTCCAGAAGTTTTAATATTTCCGTTCTTACCACTTCTTTCATCTTCGGATTTAACCGACGTTGGTGATCAACAACGGGTTTAGCATCAGGTTCCATATTAATCTTGCGCTGACATAGAGTGGGAGTAATGCCCTTTAAGTCATCAAGAGTATATCCAATAGCAGCTTGGTGCTTCCTTAGAACTTTCAATAATCTTTCCTCTTCATGTTCTGAAAGGTTAGCACTAATAATAACATGATATATCTTATTTTCATCAAGATAAGCATATTTCAAAGTGTCTGGCAATTGTTTTAATTCAAAAACAGGATCACGTTTAGGTGGAGGAGGACCTCCTAGAGTTTCAATAGGCAAATTGTGTTTAAGCAGAGGACGTTGTTCAAAGAAAATCTTATCTATTTCATTTCTTTCATGCATATGCAGATCATTTTCATGGTCTAGCAAATATTGTTCTAGAGGATCAGTAGGAGGCACAACAATAGAAGCAAGACCAATTATTTCATCCTTACTAGGAAATTCTTTTTCATGAAGCTTTCTACTAAACTTGGAATTATTAAACTCATGAGACTCATCACCAAAACTAACACCCACAATTTGTTTCTCATAATCTATCTTAGCATTAACGGTGTTCAAGAAAGGTCTACCAAAGATAATTGGACAAAAGTCATCTTGTGGGGAACCAAGAACAAGAAATCAGTAGGGTATTTTATTTGCCGACATAAGACTTCAACATCTCTAACAATCCCAATTGGTGATATAGTGTCTCTATTAGCAAGTTTAATAGTAACATCTATGTCTTCTATCTCTGCGGGCGCTATGTCATTCATAATTTTAACTGAGACAACGGGCATGCCAACAACAGGTCTATGTTTATCCTTTTTATTAGGTTTGGCAATTCCAGCAGCTTCTTCACAGAAGTAAATAACATGTCCATCTACATTTTCTTCCAAGAGATCCTTAACCATAGCAATGCTAGGTTCTACTTTAATTTGTTCATCAGGTTTAGGTGTTCTGATATAGCTTTTGTTAACCACAGTTGAAACCTTAGCATGTTCCTTTATCCTAACAGGGAAAGGTGGTTTTTCAATATAAGGAGTAGGAACAACTGGATCAATATTATAAAGTATAGTTTCTTCTTTAGCTGGCACTAGTTATTTAATTTCTCCTTTAATAGGTGGGTGATATTTAAACCACTTCTCTTTAGGGAGATCAACCTGAGTAGCAATGATTCACAAAAGGAGGCTACTATCTCAGAGTCAAGTCCATATTTAGTGCTAAACTTTTGAAAGCATCGGTATGCATAAAAATTTAACACAATCATATTTAAGCTCAATACCTGACTTTTCACCTTTGCCGAGTTCCCAATCTTGAAAGTTGTGTTTAATTCTTTCTGAAAGATCCCACCGGAATTCAATAGTCTTCTTCATAAAAGAACCAGCACAAGAAGTATCAAGCATGTATCGATCATTATGAGAAAGACGAGCATAAAAATTCTGGATAATAATTTCTCTTGAGAGCTCATGATTGGGGCATGAATATAACATTGACTTAAGCCTCCCCCAAGCTAGAGCGATACTTTCTCCTTCACGAGGCCAAATTATATATGTAATTCTGATCATGATGAACTAGATGCATAGGATAATTTTTTTGGTGGAACTCCAATTTCAATCGATTCCAGTTCCAAGATCCAATATCATCGCATAGCCCATACCATGCCAATGATTTTCCCTTCAAAGATAAAGGGAAAAACTTCTTATTTACTTCATCTCCGGGAAAACCTGCAAGCTTAAACAATCCACAAAATTGTTCCACATATATCAAGTGCATATCAGGATGTTCGGTTCCATCTCCTACATAAGGATTAGCTAGGAGTTGTTCTATCATACCCGAAGGAATTTCATATTCAATATTTTCAGTAGGTGCGGTAAGTTGAGGGGTAGCTAATTTGTGGTTCCGGTCGAGGTGAAGATACCCCGAACAAACCCCTCAAAGGATTGTTTTCTATAGTAACAAGTGACAGTAAATTTCAGCACACTATATAAATGTTTCCTTACCAAATTCCACTTACCAAAGGCGCTTCACTCCCCGGCAACGGCGCCAAAAAATAGCCTTGATGAGCCACAAGTATAGGGAATTGTAGCTCTTTTCTGTAAGTAAGATTGTCGAACCCGACGAGGAGCAGACGGAAATGGCAAGTGGTTTTCAGCAAGGTAATGTCTGCAAGTGCTGAAATTGTAAGTAACAGAGTAGTTTGATAGGAAGATAATTTGTAATGAGCAAGTAATGATAATAATAGTAAAAGTTCAGCAAGGTAGACCAATCATTTTGAGGCAAAGGACAGGCCAAAACGGTCTCTTATAGTAAGCAAAGCGTTCTTGAGGGTACACGAGAATTTCATCTAGTCACTTTCATCATGTTTATTCAATTCGTGTTCGCTACTTTGATAATTTGATATGTGGGTGGACCGGTGCTTAGGTGCTGTTCTTACCTTAATGAACCTCCTACTTATGATTAACCCCCTCACAAGCATCCACAACTATGAGAAAAGTGTTACGGATAAATCCTAACCATAGCATTAAACTTTTGGATCCAGTCGATCCCTTACGGAATAGTGCATAAACTAGGGTTTAAGCTTCGATCAATCTCGCAACCCATCATCTAATAACTACTCCACAATGCATTCCCTTAGGCCCAAATATGGTGAAGTGTCATGTAGTCGACATTCACATGACACCACTAAGGGAATCACAACATACATACTATCAAAATATCGAACACATATCAAGTTCACATGATTACTTGCAACATGATTTCTCCCGTGACCTCAAGAACAAAAGTAACTACTCACAAATGATAATCATGGTCAAAATTAGAGGGGTATTAAATAGCATAATGGATCTGAACATATAATCTTCCACCAAATAAACCATATAGTAATCCACTACAAGATGTAATCAACACTACTAGTCACCGACAAGCACCAATCTATAGTTCCGGTAACAAGATTGAACACAAGAGATGAACTAGGGTTTGAGATGAGATGGTGTTGTTTAAGATGTTGATGGAGATTGCCCTCCCAAAGATGAGAGTGTTGTTGGTGATGATGAGGATGATGATTACACCCTCCGGGAGGGAAGTTCCCACGGCGGAATCGCTCCGCTGGAGGGCAAAAGTGCTCCTGCGCAATTTCTGCCTCGAGACGGTGGCGCTCCATCCCGAAAGTCCTCTCCTTATTTTTTCTAGGTAAAAGTGACTTATATACCAGAAAATGGGCACCAGAGGTGGGCCTGGGTGCGCACAACCCACTAGGTCGCGCCTGGGCTCCCTGGCGCGCCCAGGTGGGTTGTGCCGACCTGGTGGGCCCCCTCTGGTACTTATTTGCTCCAATATTCTTCAAATATTTCATAAAAATTCTCTGTGAAGTTTCAGCTTGTTTGGAGTTGTGCAGAATAGGTAGCCTGACGTAGCTTTTCTAGGTCCAGATTTCCAGCTGCCGGAATTCTCCCTCTTTGTGTGCACCTTGCAAATTATGAGAGACAAGGCATTAGAATCACTCCAAAATGTGTTATTATGCATAAAAACATCGGAAATAACAGTAGGAAAATATGATGCAAAATGGACGTATCACACAGACGTGATGCCTATATTCATGATCATTGCCTTAGATATCGTCATAACTTTGCGCTTTTCTATCAATTGCTCGGCAGTAATTTGTTCACCCACCATATTATTTGCTATCTTGAGAGAAGCCTCTAGTGAAACCTATGGCCCCTGGGTCTACTTTCCATCATATAAGTTTTTGTTTTCAAGCATATAAGTTTCTATTTTCCATCATACAAGTTTCCGATCTAGTATTTTTGCAATCTTTTACATTCCGACATATAAACCAAAAATACCGAAAAGTTTTACTTTACCATTTATCTATGTCTATCAGATCTCACTTTTGCAAGTAATCGTGAAGGGATTGACAACCCCTTTATTGCGTTGGGTGCAAGTTGTTTGATTGCTTGTGCAGGTATTGCTGATTTCTGCGTTGTCTCCTACTGGATTGATACCTTGGTTCTCAAACTGAGGCAAATACTTATCTCTACTTTGCTACATCACCCTTTTCTCTTCAAGGGAAAAACTAACGCAAGCTCACGATGTAGCAGGAAGAATTTCTGGCGCCGTTGCCGGGGAGATCTACACCAAGTCAAGACGTACCAAGTACCCATCATAAACTCTCATCACTTGCATTACATTATTCGCCATTCGCCTCTCGTTTTCCTCTCCCCCACTTCTAAAATGATTTTTGAAAAGTTTGGCTTTTCTTCGCCCCTCTTCCGTTGGTCTTCTTTGTTTGCTTTTCGTGTGCTCGTGTGTTGGATTGCTTGCTTTGTCACGATGGCTCAAGAGAATAACAAATTGTGTGACTTTTCCAACACTAATAGCAATGATTTTATTAGTACTCCGATTGCTCCCGCCACTAGTGCGGAATCTTATGAAATAATGTCGCTTTGTTGAATCTTGTTATGAAATATCAATTTTCGGCCTTCCTAGTGAAGACGCCGCATCACATCTTAATAGTTTCGTTGAGTTATCTGATATGCAAAGGAAAAAAGACATGGATAATGATGTTGTTAAATTGAAGCTATTTCTGTTCTCACTCTGAGATCGTGCTAAAACTTGGTTTCCATCTTTGCCTAAAAATAGTATTGATTTCATGGAATAAGTGTAAAGTTGCTTTTATTTTCAAGTAGTTTCCTCCGCTAAGATCATCTCCTTTAGGAACGATATTATGAAGTTTAAGAAACTTGATCATGAACATGTTGCACAATCTTGGGAGAGGATGAAATTGATGATATGAAATTGCCCTACTCATGGTTTGAATTTGTGGATGATTACACAAATTTTTTATGCCGGATTGAATTTCGCTTCTAGAAATCTTTTAGATTCAGTCGCGGGAGGCACTATTATGGAAATTAATTTAGGAGAAGCTACTAAACTCCTAGATAATATTATGGTTAATTATTCTCAATGGCACACCGAAAGATCTTCAACTAGTAAAAAAGTGCATGCGATTGAAGAGATTATTGTTTTGAGTGGAAAGATGGATGAACTTATGAAATTATTTGCTAGCAAGAGTGCTTCTATTGATCCTAATGATATGCCTTTGTCTACTTTGATTGAAAATAATAATGAATCTGTGGATGTGAATTTTGTTGGTAGGAACAATTTTGGTAATAACGCGTATAGAGGCAATTTTAATCCTAGGCCGTTTCCTACTAATTCCGCTAATAATGATTGTAATTCCTACAACAATTCTTATGGAAATTATAATAAGATGCCCTCTGATTTTGAGAATAGTGTTAAAGAATTTATGAGTTCGCAAAACAATTTAAATGCTTTGATTGAAAAAAATTGCTTAAGGTTGATGATTTGGCTAGGAACGTGGATAGAATTTCTCTTGATGTTGATTCTTTGAAACTTAGATCTATTCCACCCAAGCATGATATTAATGAGTCTCTCAAAGCTATGAGAATTTCCATTGATGAGTGCAAAGAAAGAACTGCTAAGATGCGTGCTAAACGAGATTGGTTTGAAAAAACGTGCTCTTCTAGTTTTCGTGAAAATAATGATGAAGATCTTAAAGTGATTGATGTCACTCCTATTGAATCTTTGTTTTGCAATATAAATCTTGATAAAGATGGGACTGGAGATGAGTAAACTTTAGTTAAAAGGCGTCCCAATGTTTCAGAGTTTTTAGATCTTGATGCAAAAATTGATAAAAGTGGGATTGGAGAGATCAAAACTTTAAGTAGCAATGAACCCACTCTTTTGGATTTCAAGAAATTTAATTATGATAATTGTTCTTTAATAGATTGTATTTCCTTGTTGCAATTGATACGTCTCCAACGTATCTATAATTTTTGATTGTTCCATGCTATTATATTATCTGCTTTGGATGTTTTATATGCATTAATATGCTATTTTATATGATTTTTGGGACTAACCTATTAACCTAGAGCCGAGTGCCAGTTCCTGTTTTTTTCTTGTTTTAGAGTTTCGCAGAAAAGGAATACCAAACGGAGTCCAAACGGAATGAAACTTTCGCGATGATTTTTCTTGGACCAGAAGATATCTAGAGGACTTGGAGTGCACGTCAAGAAAGCCACGAGGCGGCCACAAGGACGGAGGGCGCGCCCCCACCCTTGTGGGCCCCTCGTTACTCCATCGACGTATTTCTTCCGCCTATATATTCTCAAATACCCCCAAACCTTCCAGGGGAGCCATGAAACCACTTTTCCACCGCCGCAACCTTCTGTACCCATGAGATCCCATCTAGGGGCCTTTTTCGGCATCCTGCCGGAGGGGGATTTGATCATGGAGGGCTTCTACATCAACACCATTACCTCTACGATGAAGCGTAAGTAGTTTACCACAGACCTACGGGTCCATAGCTAGTAGCTAGATGGCTTCTTCTCTCTCTATGATTCTCAATACCATGTTCTCCTTGATGTTCTTGGATATCTATTCGATGTAATACTCTTTTGCAGTGTGTTTGCCGAGATCCAATGAATTGTGGATTTATGATCAACTTACCTATGAATATTATTTGAATCTCCTCTGAATTCTTATATGCATGATTTGATATCTTTGCAAGTCTCTTCGAACTATCGATTTGGTTTGGCCAACTAGATTGGTTTTTCTTGCAATGGGAGAAGCGCTTAGCTTTGGGTTCAATCTTGCGGTGTCCTTTCCCAGTGACAGTAGGGGCAGCAAGGCACGTATTGTATTGTTGGCAACGAGGATAACAAGATGGGGTTTTCATCATATTGCTTGAGTTAATTCGCTACATCTTGTCATCTTACTTAATGCGTTACTCTGTTCTTCATGAATTTAATACTCTAGATGCAGGCAGGAGTCGGTCAATGTGTGGAGTAATAGTAGTAGATGCAAAATCATTTCGGTCTACTTGACACGGACGTGATACCTATATTCATGATCATTGCCTTAGATATCATCATAACTTTGCGCTTTTCTATCAATTGATCGGCAGTAATTTGTTCACCCACCATATATTTTCTATCTTGAGAGAAGCCTCTAGTGAAACCTATGGCCCCCGGGTCTATTTTCCATCATATAATCTTCTATTTTCCATCATACAAGTTTCAGATCTACAATTTTAGTTTCCTATTTACTTTCTTTGCAATCTTTTACTTTCCGATCTATAAACCAAAAATATTACTTTACCGTTTATCCATCTATAGCAGATCTCACTTTGCAAATAACCGTGAACGTATTGACAACCCTTTGTTGCGTTGGGTGCAAGTTGGTGTTTGTTTGTGCAGGTATTCGGTGGCTTGTTAGTTGTCTCCTACTGGATTGATACCTTGGTTCTCAAAAGCTGAGGGAAATACTTACTCTAGTTTGCTGCATTACCCTTTCCTCTTCAAGGAAAAAACCAACGCAAGCTCAAGAGGTAGCAGCAATCCATGTTGAATTATCCTCATGCTTATAATGAGAACAAAGCTTTTACTAAACATATCGTTGATGCTACGATGCAATCTTTTGAATTAAAGGTTGAATTGGAAGTTTATATCCCTAGGAAACATTATGATGAGTGGGAACCTACTATTAAGATTAAGATTAAAGTTTATGAGCGCCATGCTTTGTGTGATTTGGGTGCTAGTGTTTCCACGATTCCAAAAACTTTATGTGATGTGCTAGGTTTCCATGAATTTGATGATTGTTCTTTAAATTTGCATCTTGCATATTCCACTATTAAGAAACCTATGGGAAGGATTAAGGATGTTCTTATTGTTGTAAATAGGAATTATGTGCCCGTAGATTTCATTGTTCTTGATATAGATTGCAATCCTACATGTCCTATTATTCTTGGTAGGCCTTTCCTTAGAATGATTGGCGCAATTATTGATATGAAAGAAGGAAACATTAGATTTCAATTCCTGTTAAAGAAGGGCATGCAACACTTTCCAAGAAACAAAATTAAATTGCCACATGAATCTAATATGAGAGCTACTTATGGATGGCATACCAAAGATGACAATATCTAGATCTATTCTTGTTTTATGCCTAGCTAAGGGTGTTAAACAATAGTGCTTATTGGGAGGCAACCCAATTATATTTTTGTTATTTACTTTTTGCTTCTGTTTTGCAATAAATAATTTAGCTATCCTCTGGTTAGATGTGGTTTTGGTGTTTTAATTAGTGTTTGTGCCAAGTAAGACCTTTGGGATGGCTTACGGCAATAGTGGATTTGATCTTGCTAAAAAACAGAAACTTTTGCGCTCAGGAAAACAATTCTCATTTTTAACAGAAGCGTGATAAAATACTCATTCTTTCTGTAGAAGATTAATAAACAAATTTCTTAGGTTGTCCTAATTTTTCAAAAGAATTGGAGTAACATAAGTATTCGAGAGTTACAGATTGCTACAGACTGTTCTGTTTTTGACAGATTCTGTTTTGTATGTGTTGTTTGCTTATTTTGATGATTCTATGGGTAGTATCACTACTAGGGAAAAGCCTAGCAGTAGCGCGGGTTTAAGGCCTACCAGTAGCGCGGGTGGCAGCGCTACTAGTACGGCGCTACATCTAAAGCTTAGTAGTAGCGTGGGCTTAACCGCGCTACTGCTATATCCACTTAGTAGTAGAGCTTCCCTGAAAAGACGCTAGTAGTAACTACTAGTAGCGCCTCTCGCAGCCCGCGCTACTACTACTATTCCGTATTATATTTCTTTTTTATTTCATGTTGTATTCATACACCTTTATACAAGTTTCCATACAAGAACAATTTAGAGATTCTTTTTTACATCATAATGAGTTATTACATCACTTGGTGAAAGAACCGTGGACTAGTTTCAAGTGGATGGAGATCCACTTGAAACTAATCCGCGGTTCTTTCACCCAATGATATAATAAATATCATCATCATCATATCATTAACAACTTATCATCATAATACATCATTTTCATATAACACCTACTCATGATCATCATTTTCATCAATGAGACATCATATAGAAAGTTCATAGTACCTACTTCTCTCTCATAGTACCACATAATATGAAAGTGCGTTATATCGACTAGAGGGGGGTGAATAGGCGATTTTTACGAATTCTTCACTGAGGATTTTGCGGGTGAGGAAATTCCCTAGCGAAGAACTACTTGCAGCGGAATAAGTACTCAGAAGTAAACATAACAGAACACAAGCATGGTCATCATGATGAATTGAAGCCAAGCACAGAGTACAGAAAGCGTAATCACAGGATAACACAGGATAAAGACAAACAGAGTGAAGAAATTGAACTGAGGAAATTGAGAAAGTCTTCAGTCAAAGTCTTCAGACACAGATATGAACAAGCACACAACACAGTTATGAGGAAATGAAAGAGTTGAGGAAATAGAACCAGTCTTCAGACAATGATTTGGTAGATCAGTTCCAACTGTTGTTTCAGTTGTACATCTGGTTGGAGCGGCTAGGTATTTAAACCTAAGGACACACAGTCCCGGAGACACCGTCCTCACCATATTCTCCTTGAACTAAGGTCACACAGACCTCGTCTAATCACTCGTGGTAAGTCTTCAGGTGACTTCCAAACATTCACAAACTCGGTCACTCGGCGATCCACAATTCTTCTTGGATGCTCTAGACCATGACACCTAACCGTCTGGAAGAAGCATAGTCTTCAAAGGTAACAAGCGTCGGATCCACGCAGGATCAATCTCTTCAGTGATGCTCAATCACTTTGGGTTTGTAGGTGTTTGGGTTTCGGTTTTCCTCACTTGATGATTTTCGCTCAAAGTCCTTAGAGGATGGGATGCTCTCAAATGACAAGTGTCGGTTTCTCTCGGAGCAGCCAACCAGCTAGTGGTTGTAGGGGGCGGCTATTTATAGCCTAGGGAGCAGCCTGACATGATAAGACATAAATGCCCTTCCATGATATGACTTTTAGGTGGATAAGATATTTTGGGACAGCTGGCGCGCAGCACAGCAACGGTCGGAAATTTGAGGCTCAAATTCCTCAGGGCTATCATGATCCTCACTGTGTAGGCAATCCGCACGGGCGAATTCCTAACTCCTCAGTCAGAACAAATTCCTCAGAGACCAGAAGAACTTCGTCTCTGTCACTGAAGAAATTGACTGAACTGTATGAGATTTCCAATGGCTTCACTCGAAGGGATTGGTAGGTGTAGGATTTTGAGTTGAGCATCACATGGAAATTTTTCCTTAGTATTTCCTCGACCCCCTTTAACAGTATGGTGTTTCCTATGACTCAAGAAAGAGAAAATGAAACTACGAAAACAAAAGTCTTCACGCTTCATGTTCCTCGAATGAATACCATGTCTTCAAGGTTACACCAATTTCTTCACTTTCAAAGTCTTCAGAAAGTCTTCAGACATCCAAAGTCTTCAGTCGAAGAACTTCATTTTTAGGGGTCAACTTTCTCTGTAAATATCAAACTCCTCATAGACTTATAGACCTGTGTACACTCATAAACACATTAGTTCCTTACCTATAAGTCTTCAATACACCAAAATCACTAAGGGGCACTAGATGCACTTACAATCTCCCCCTTTTTGGTGATTGATGACAATATAGGTTAAGTTTTCAACGGGGATAAACATATGAAGTGTAAATACTGATATTGAGGAATTTGATTGCAAGATATAGAAGAACTCCCCCTGAAGATGTGCACAGTGAGGAATTTGCTTTTTAAGCAATGCACACTTGAAGAGTTGAATCATGGAGATCTCCCCCTATATCTTGTAATTCATACACGCATTTGACATAATATATGAAGAATTTGAAATGCATGATGACATATGGTGACTGATGTAATTCAGCATGCATGCATAAACATTAATGAGGAGTAAGCATGCAGAAAATCACAACAAAAGTATCAGGCCACCATAGAGTTTAAGTTTACAACTCGATCCAGCAAAGTCATCAGAAGAACGAGAGTTGTAACTTAGCAAAAAAACGCCCATATAAGATAGACCCGCTTGAAGACTAACTCAAATTTCTCCCCCTTTGTCATCGAATGACCAAAAGGATCAAAAATGAGGACTAACGCCCTTGAAGAATATCAAGTTCATGAAGTAGCGCCAGCGTTGTTGGGGTTGTTTGTCATAGTAGGGCCTGCCGCAGTGTCGTCCAAGTCTTCATGCTCATCGGTGTCGCGCGATGAAGAATAGGAGCTGGCCACCAAGGAAGGAACCTTGACCTTTTTGTATTTCTTCGTGGAGGAGCAGACCAATCAAACTCTTCCTTGAGACCCATGTTCTTCAGTTTTTCTTCACCATGTACATGGGACAGAATAGCCCAGGTGTTATCGAAGACTTCATGGAGGTAGTAATGGTTTTTCTTCACTGCATTATGTGTAGCAGTCATGTTGTGAAGAATTGAACCAAACTGACGCTTAACCCATTTATGGTTTCGATCCACCTTCTGGTGAAGACTTAGCAGAAGCTCACGGTCAGTCATCACACGAGGAGCAGTAGCTTGAGGATTTGGCTTGGAGGCATGGGCAGCAGAATCATGAGTGGCAGAGTCGTCATTGGTGGAATAAGATGCAGCCTTGCGAAATTGACCATCCAATGGACGAATGCCTTCATCTATAACAGCTGGTGCCTTTCCCTTTTCGTCAGCTCAGGAATAGGTCTTCTTGAGGACTTCAATCGGGGGCAAGTAGCTGAGGTGATTCTGAAAATCAGCTTTGTAGTTGAGTGAAGACCTTGTCCTGAGGAATCTCATAATCCAAGGTGCATAAGGCTTCAGCTCAAATGGAGAAAGTGCAACATTTGCCAGAGTCCTCATGAAGAAATCATGATAGTTGACGGGTATGCCATGAATGATGTTGAAAACCAGATTCTCCATGATGCCAACAATTTCCTCATCAGATGAGTCGTGGCCTTTGATTGGACTCATAGTCTTCGTCAGAATGCGATAGACTATCCTTGGTACATACTGCAATTCCTTCACGAGGAATTTTGTCCTTGAGGCTTGACCGGGCTTCAATGTCTTCGTCAACACTTGCATATAGTGATCAGTAAGCTCAGGCTCTTGGTACATGCAACGAGCTCCTTCAGTTGGAGGACTGATGGGCAGGGCGTGAAGTAATTCAGAGGCCGGTGCCTTATAGTGAGTGTTTTCGGTCATCCAGTCCAAAACCTAGGAGTTCACATCGTCAGCATCTCCTGTGATGTGTAAAGTTGCGTAGAATTGAAGAATTAGCTCTTCATTCCAATCAACTATGTCTGTGCAAAAGTTGAGGAGGCATGTGTCATGAAGCACACTGAGGACAGGTGAGAAGCACGGCAGTGATTCCATGTCCACATGAGGAATATGCTCGTGGTCGAAGACTTTGTTCTTGTTGAAGAGTAGTGAAGAATAGAAGTTGGCCTGGCTGGCGGTCCAGAAGCACTTCCTTCTAAGACGAGCAGAATCGTAGGGATTGTAGTCAGTGAAGAACACATGCTCGCCGAAGAAATCATCAGCCTTGAATTTCTGCTTCTTTGAGAATGGATCCTTTGGCTTGGGCTGAGTGTCAGTCAATTGCATTATTACCTCAGGAATCGCAATCTCAGGTTCTTCAGACTGAGGAATTTCAGCTTCTACTCCAGTAACAGCCTGGGTCTTCAATTCTTCATTTAAATTTTCTTTAGCACTAGTGGCTGGAATTTCTTCATGGACAGAAGGTGTGGCATGAGGTTCATCAGATCCCATTTGAACTGTAGTTGCTGGGGACTGAGGAATTTGTTGCAATGGTGTGAAGAGTGGAGAGTTGGGGTGCTGACTTTCCCAAAAGTCATCATTTAGCACGGGTGTGGTACAACCAATGTCCACATCTTCATCTTCCATTTCTTCAACGCCGGCCTCTTCAGTAGTAAACTGAGGCATAGTCGAGGAAACAGCTCGAGTTGAAGGGATTTCATCCACTTCAATTTCTTCATTCAACTGCTCTGACGAAGCAGCAGAAGGATTTTCTTCATCAGATTCGCTAGGAATCACATATTCTTCATCATAAGGAACAATGTCCTTTGATGGCATGGTTGAGATAGGAACAACATCAATGGGGTTTGCAAATGAGTTGGTCAGAGACTTCATCTTCTTCGGAGCTGAAGAATCTGATGAAGTTGATACCTTCCTTTTCTTCACTGCTGCACGCTCTGCAGCCTTGGTCTTCTTTGCATCTGATGCAGATGGAAGAATTGGAGTTGTGGTAGGCGCAGGAGGAGCAGAGGAATGTGGTTGATTTTCTTCAGGCACAACTGATGCAGTTGCCCTGATCTCTTCATTTTCTTCAGGCGCACCACTAGTGGATGCCCTGGCAGTTTCATCAGCGGCTGGAATGCAGTCATCAGCCCTAGAACTCACATTTTTTTCAGCAGCCTGAATGTCATCAGCGGTGCTGGCATGTTCTTCAGTTGGCTGAGCAGATGCTTCAGCCTAAGGGATTTCTTGTTGCGATGGGGCTGCAACATTGGAGGTGAACTTTTCAGTCAGTTTTACAAACCTGACCTTGGCTCCTTGCCAATCAGCATAGTAAGCATTGAAATCATAGCTGAGGACTTTGATTTCAAACTGGATCTTCACAAGTTCATCTGTTGTCATAGAGACAACGTTGTTCTTCAGGAATTTCTCCTTCCTGTACTGCGCTTTCTTGATCTGCCTGGCCTTCTCATACTTCCATTTCTCTTCTTGGATGAAGGCAGTCAGCATATGACTTTGGCCAGGAGTCAACTTGAAATCAGGCATAGGAGTGTTTGGGTCCTTGTGCCAGAGATCAATGTAGTCGAGGATCAACTTTGGATCCAAAAGCAGTGGCACATTTGTGCCCTTGGCTCTAGCGGCCCTGACTTGCCTATCTCTGATGATTTCTGCAAGTTCATCATCATCAGCTTCGTCTTCTTCAGACGGCACTTGGAAGGCGACCTGCTTCTTGTGAGGACTTGGGCGAGAACCTCGTTCAGCAGTGGTCTTTGTCTTCAGCAGAGAGGGTCCCGTTGAAGAATTTGGTGCAGCTAAGGAACTAGCAGAAGCTCCTGAGGCAATAGAGATGCCTGTAGTCCTTTGGCATGTGGCAAGATGCACATGTGCTGAGGACTTGGATGGAGCAGCTGAGGACTTTGGAGGAGGAGGAGCGGCGTGAGGAATTGGCCGTGAGGGCTTTGAGGATTCTGGCCGTGAGGGCATAGCTGAGGAACTTGGCCTTGAGGACATTGATGGCGAAGCACTTGGCTTGTGCACAGGCTTCTTTGCCATGGATTTCTTCGACTTGACAGAGGCCTCAGCGGCAGCAGCAGCAGCACAGTCTTCATTGAATTTCCTCACTACTTCTCTGGCTTCTCTAGCCAGCTTGGCTTGGCGCTTGGCCCATTCATCAGGAAAGTCCTCACCGCGCTTGAAGCTAGTGGGATCCGCTTCTTGGCCAGGTGCCAATGGAGGTCTTGGGCATGGAGGATTGAGTGCGAATTTCTTCATTTATTTAGGAGTAACATATCTGTACTCCCTCCACTCCCTTGCCCATCTCCTTTCTATTCTCTGGATGCGCACCTTGCGCTGATTCTTGTCCTCCTTACCAAACTTGGCCTCATCAGGAGTGCAATAGTCTTTGTATATGTCATCAGGGATCTCAAACGCAGTGTTGAGCTCAGGCCTCTTTCCTCCTTTCTGTGGCTTCTTTCCATCAGCCTTTTTCTTCAGTTGAGGAATTTGAACAATTGAATTCTCTGAAGAAGTATGCAACTTTTCTTCGAGGAACGCTGCAAATGAGTTAAGTTGATGAGAACCTAGTGATTCAGCAGCGGACATGAGTACCTGTGAACAGAGTATAGTTGCGAGGAATTTGGAGAGGTCATATGCATTCTCAGAAGATTTTGTAAAAAGAACAAGGTTGAGGAATTTGACCAGACGAGTCTTGAAGAATTTCACTAATCGTTCTTTGTCTTAGGTTCCAGAGTTGTATAGATCGAAGATCCACACAATTGAGGAATCTTGAAGTAAAATTATTGCTTAGATAAATGAATCAAGAACAGATGACATGTGAGGTGTTTAGTGTGTGAAGAATTTGAAAAATAAACACCATTGAGGATTTTGTAGAAATCATTTGAATCAAAGAGGGCGGTAAAAGTAACTTCTATTTACCCTGAACGAAGAACACGACGAACTGGGATGTAGAGATGAGAAGTTTGTCTGTGCAGATCTTCCACGCCCTAACTTGGCTGAGGAAAACAGCTACGGCGGCGGTGGAGTGAAGAAATTTGCGGCCGGCGCGAGTACGACGGCGACGAGGTCGAGGCAGTGAAGCTCTTCCTCACCGGCGATGATGAAGTAGCGGCGGCACTAGGGTTTGAGAAGCTCGAGCGGGAGAGAGAGGTCGAGCGGAGTAAAGGAAGTGAGGAAGGGGAGGGGGTATTTATAGCCATGGTGAAAAACTATTCGCCTGAAGATTTTGGACGAACGTGCCCCTGACCCTTCTCATTCGCTCGACATGTGTCACCCACGTACTGAGAAGTGGAGATCGTGTGAGATCGTGGGTGAATAGATAAGTATTTCGTGGGATGCGGAATGGTTTGAGCGGCAAAACCGAAAATTTTGGATAAGATAAGTTTTAACGTTGCGTTCGCAAATTCTTCAGCTGACAAGGACACATTGAAGATTTTGAACGAGTTTCAAATAGAATGCACATGAAGAATTTTTGAATATATTGTGTTGAGTATGGCATAGAGGGGGAAGGGTCCGATCACATTCACTTAGCAGAAAAAACAACTTGAAGAATTAGCCATAAGTGAATGCTGTAGAGGACATAAACTCATATATATATATATATATATATATATATATATATATATATATATATATAACCAATGAAGAAAAACGACGGAAACAATGAAGACAATGTAAAGTTGAAGAACATGAACAACTGAGGAATTTCAATATAGAGGAAAAACTCAAATTGAAGATTTTCAACTTTTGGTGGTGGCGTGACCCACCGTATAAGAATGATGATTTCAGACACCGCGTACAATTGTCGTAGGGTTCTGAGAATCAAATTCTTCGTTAATTTCTTCACACTTAGAGTGTTATTCTTCATTGATTGAAGAAAAACGTTTCTTCATGTGTTGCACATCTAAGTCATCAATTTTACATAAGTGTTAGGATGAGTGTCCTTTCAGAGAACATTCGAAGATTCTAAGATATTTAGCTCACACCGCAACTTGCTAAATCTCTTCTCATCCAAGGGCTTTAAGAAGATATCGGCTAGCCGTTCTTCAGTCTTCACATGCTCAATAGAAATGTCGCCCTTCAACACATGATCACAAAGAAAATGATGACGAATCTGAATGTGCTTTGTCTTCGAGTGCTGAACTGGGTTGTGAGCAATCTTGATGGCACTCTCATTGTCACAGAAGAGAGGCACATTCTTCACGTTGACGCCGTAGTCCTTGAGAGTTTGCTTCATCCACAGCAATTGAGCACAGCAAGAACCAGCAGCAATGTACTCAGCTTCAGCAGTAGACAGTGATACGCAGTTCTGTTTCTTCGAGGACCAACAGACCAAAGATCTTCCAAGGAAATGACATGTACCAGATGTTGACTTGCGGTCCACACGATCACCATCATAGTCAGAGTCAGAATATCCAATGAGATCAAAAGCCGAGCCCTTGGGGTACCATAATCCAAGTGTTGGTGTGTGAGCTACATATCAAAGAATATGCTTCACAGCCTTATGGTGTGATTCCTTCGGTGTAGCTTGAAATCGGGCACACATGCAAACACTAAGCATTATATCTGGCCTAGATGCACATAAGTACAATAAAGAACCAATCATGGAGCGGTATACCTTATGATCGAAGTCAATACCATTTTCATCAGTGCACAGATGGCCATCTGTGGGCATAGGAATTTTGACGCCTTTGCAATCTTGCATGCCGAATTTCCTCAGTACATCCTTGAGGTATTTCTCCTGAGATATGAATATGCCATTGCGCTATTGACGAATTTGAAGACCTAAGAAGAATTTCAATTCCCCATCATAGACATTTGATATTCTTCACTCATCATATAGGCAAATTCATCACTATAACGTTGGTCAGTACAACCAAAGATAATATCATCAACATATATTTGGCACACAAAGAGTTCACCATCATAAGATTTAGTGAAAAGAGTAGGGTCGAGTGAACCGGGTTTGAAATCTTTCTTCATGAGGAATTCCTTCAAAGTATCATACCACGCCCGAGGGGCCTGCTTGAGGCCATAGAGGGCCTTATTGAGTCTGAAGCGTCAGGATGCTTTGGATCTTCAAAACCTGGGGGTTGAGCAACATATACTTCTTCCTCAAGCTTACCATTGAGTAATGCACTTTTCACATCCATTTGATATAAAGTGATATCATGATGGTTAGCATAAGCAAGTAATATGCGAATAGCCTCAAGTCTAGCAACATGTGCAAAAGTTTCATCGAAATCAATTCCTTCAACCTGTGTGTAGCCTTGATCTACAAGCCGTGCCTTATTCCTCACCACAAGGCCATTTTCATCTTGCTTGTTGCAGTAGATCCACTTTGTGCCAATGATATTTTGCTTGCGAGGATCTGGACATTTGACCAGTTCCCAGACGTTGTTGAGCTTGAATTGATGTGATTCTTCTTGCATAGCTTGAATCCACTCAGGCTCCAGAAATGCTTCATCTACCTTAGTGGGCTCTGTGATAGAGACAAAAGCATAGTGCCCACAAAAGTTAGATAAATGTGAAGCTTTTGAGCATGTGAGAGGACCTGGTGCTTCAATGTCATCGATGATCTTTTCAACTTGCACTTCTTTTGCAATGCAAGGATGAGCTGGTTGTCGTCGAGGAATTTGATCAGCATTTTCTTCAGCACCATTTTCTTCAGGTGCATTAGCTCGACGTTCTTCATGTTCTGGAATGAATTCTTCAGTAGATTCTTCGGTAGGAATGACATCCTCAGTAGCCTTGAACTTGATGGTTTCCTCAGGAGCTGGTTCATCCTGTTGATGATGTGGCACGCAGTATAAATTGCCTCAATCCAGAAGTGACAAGGCGTCTTGTACTCATCAAGCATAGTGCGAGCCATCTCAACAAGAGTTCTGTTCTTGCGCTCCACGACGCCATTCTGCTGAGGAGTATAAGGAGCAGATAACTCATGAGTAATACCAAGTTCATCAAGATAGTCATCAAGACCAGAATTCTTGAACTCAGTTCCATTGTCACTTCTGATGTGCTTGATCTTCACACGAAAGTTGGTTGAAGCCCTCGAGGAAAATCGTTTGAAGACTTCCTGCACTTCATGTTTGTAAGTAACAATGTGTACCCATGTGTATCGAGAGTAATCATCAACAATAACAAAGCCATAGAGAGATGCGTCATTTGTGACTGCTGAGTAATGATTAGGACCAAAGAGGTCCATGTGAAGCAATTCGAATGGTCGAGTAGTAGTCATGATAGTCTTCGCTGGATGCTTAGCCTTTGTCATCTTCCTAGCTTAACAGGCTCCACATAAGTGATCCTTGAGGAATTTGACATTTTCAATGCCAATGACATGCTTCTTCTTCGCAAGTGTGTGCAAATTTCTCATGCCTGCATGACCAAGTCGTCGATGCCATAGCCAGCCTTCTGAAGCTTTTGCAAGTAGGCACACGGCTGGTTGCGGTCCTGTAGAGAAATTAACAATATACAAGTCTCCTCTCCTAAAGCCTTCGAAGACTTTGGAATTGTCAGCTTCCATAACCATAACACAACGATACTTGCCAAAGACAACAACTATATCAAGATCACAAAGCATTGAGACAGACATGAGGTTGTATCCTAAGGACTCGACAAGCATGACTTTGTCCATGTGTCGATCCTTTGTGATCGCAACCTTACCTAGACCCAATACCTGACATTTGCCTTTGTCAGCGAAGATGATATGCTTCAGATGTGATGGAGATAAGGGAGCATCCATCAATAGATTCTTGTCACCAGTCATGTGATTTGTACATCCACTATCGAGGACCCACTCAGTGGCTTTGGGTTGATCATCCTGCAGATGAATTAGTGCATCTTACGAACTCATATACTTCATCAGTGAAGAATATGACATCAATTCATCAGATCAGTTTCATCAAGTAATAGAACAGATAAAGCAGTATGAGGACGTGAGAAATGAAAGTTCATTTCTTCATGATTAGCATGCGTCCTTTCAGGCAATTTTCAGGTCTCCAGCAAATTCTTCAGACGTTTGAGCACGTCTGGAGACCTGACCCTGTAGAAGAGATTAGTTATTTTTCTTCACCACCCACATCTGAAGGGGTGGCAAAGAGTTCATTACTCTGCGAGCTCCATACGAGAAAGGTGGCATAGAAGCCAGTCCATTTCGTTTCACATAAGAGGAGTTAGGATAAGCATATGAATAAGCAGAGAAATTCTTTGAGGACTTATAAACATAATGATTAGAAGAATAATGCTCATATTCATAGCCTTTAGCTCTTCCCTGCGAGATAAAGTTGTTAGCATGATGATAATCATATGAGGACTTTGATCCTTTTGAGGAATATGATCCACGTGAGGAATTAGGTCCGTATGAGGACTTGGATCCATATGAAGAATTTGATCTGGGGTTCCTATTCTTCACAGGTGGTGTCATGAGGACATTCACCTGAAGACTTTCAAGGCACTTTTTGGGAACCCAGATTTTCTTCATAGGAGAACTGTTCCTGCAGTTAGTGCCAACATATCTAGCAAATACTTCACCATTCTGATTTTTAAACAGTTTATAGTTGGAGTCAAATGACTCATCAGAAGAATGAGAAGATTCACATGTAAAGCTTGATAAATTAGATGGATCAACTGGAGGTCCCTTTGCAGCAA
The DNA here is from genome assembly GCF_018294505.1 of Triticum aestivum. Taxonomy (NCBI): domain Eukaryota; kingdom Viridiplantae; phylum Streptophyta; class Magnoliopsida; order Poales; family Poaceae; genus Triticum; species Triticum aestivum. The sequence goes on along the minus strand of NC_057805.1, from coordinate 454,766,216 downwards.
CCCATGAGGTTTTGGGGTACTGCTCAGGCTTCCAATATGTACCATCAGCATTGAGTTTCCTCTTAAAGGAAATACCCTCTTTCCTAGGGTTCCTGTTGAGGATCTGCTTTTTAAGCACATCACAAAGAGTCTGATGCCCTTTGAGGCTTTTGTACATGCCTGTCATGTACAATTCCTTCAGCCCTGCATCGTCAGTGATACTAGCAATGTCCTCAGATGAGGAATTAGTGATAGCAGAGACAGTTGAAGAATTTGTAGCATTTGAAGCATTTGAACATTCAGGTGAAGAATTAGCAGATTCACGTTCAATGCATTTCAAACATGGAGGAACAAATTCTTCCTGAGCAGCGCTGATTTGTTGAGCAAGTAATGAATCACGCTCCTTCTGAAGATCTTCATAACTAACTCTTAGCTTCTCAAGGTCTTGAAGAAATTCATAAGAAAGCTTCTCATGATCAGACAAGAGAGTGTTATGATGACCTTGAAGATTGTCAAACCTAGTCTGGAGTCTCTGAAGATTTTCAGTCAAGGTTTTAGTGCGATCCATTTCTTCACCCAACATATCATCACTTTTGTCTAGCATGTTTTGAACCTTTTCAAAAGCCCTTTGTTGTTTCACAGCAATCTTAGCAAGTTTAGAGTAGTTGGGCTTGAGGTTTTCATCAGATATATTCTCACTAGATTCAGAGGAGGTATATTTGAGTACCTTGGCACCCTTTGCCATGAAGCAATAGGTGGGAGCGTAGTCATCATAGCCTTCATCAGCCTTGTTGTGAAGCCATTTTCTTCAGAGTTGAAGATAGACTTGCTGACGAATGCAGTAGCGAGAGCTAGACTCGCTACTCCAGACTCAGACTCCTCAGATGCCTCCTCTTCCTCATGTTCCTCAGATTCAGCTTCAGAGTCCATTTCCTTGACAATGAATGCCCGAGCCTTGTTGGAGATGCTCTTCGTGTGAGATGAAGACTTTGAGGATTTTGATGATGAAGATTTTGAGGATTTATTCTTTTTCTTTGCATCATCAGAACTGTAATCCTTGTATTTCTTCTTCTTTGATTCCTTTTCCCACTGAGGACAATCTTGAATATAGTGTCCAGGTTTCTTGCATTTGTGACAAAGCCTCTTCTTGTAGTCACTGGATGAGGAATCATTGCTCCTTGAGGGTCTTCCAAAGCGACCACGTCTTGAGAACTTCTGAAATTTCTTCACGAGCAGTGCTAGTTCATGGCTCAGTTCTTCAGGATCACCAAGGCTGCTGCCAGAGTCTTCATCTTCAGACTCAGAAACTGCCTTGGCCTTCAGTGCACGTGATCTGCCATAGCCTGAACCATAGAGAACTCTCTTTTCAGCAAGCTGGAACTCATGAGTATTTAGCCTATCGAGTATATCAGCGGGATCAAGTGACTTGTAATCAGCACGTTCTTGTATCATCAATGCCAGAGTATCAAATGTGGAATCAAGCGATCTCAACAATTTCTTCACCACCTCATGGTCGGTGATGTCAGTGGCACCAAGCGCTTGAAGCTCATTTGAGATGTCAGTAGGTGATTGAAGGTTTGTTGAACATTTTCATTGTCGAGTCTTTTGAAGCGGTTGAAGAGATTGCGAAGAACATCAACTCGAGAGTCATGCTGTGTTGAGACTCCTTCATTGACTTTGGACAGCCTATCCTAGATAAGCTTAGCAGTTTCCAAATCACTCACTCTTCCATACTGTCCTTTGCTCAGATGGCCACAAATGATATTCTTCGCTTGAGAATCGAGTTGCTTGAATCTCTTCACATCAGCAGCATTCAGAGAAGGTGTGACTGAGGGAACACCATTTTCCACAACATACCAGAGATCGTTATCAATTGCCTCAAGATGCATTCGCATCTTATTCTTCCAGTAGGGGTAGTCCGTCCCATCGAAGGTAGGACACCCAGCAGAGACCTTGATCATACCTGCAGTCGACATAACTAAAACTCCAGGCGGTTAAACAAAAATCACACAGAACAAGGGAGTACCTTGCTCTGATACCAATTGAAAGTGCGTTATATCGACTAGAGGGGGGTGAATAGGCGATTTTTATGAATTCTTCACTGAGGAATTTCAGGGTGAGGAAATTCCTAGATGAAGAACTACTTGCAGCGGAATAAGTACTCATATGTGAACATAACAGAACACAAGCATGGTCATCATGATGAAATGAAGACAAGCACAGAGTACAGAAAGCGTAAACATAGGATAAAACAGGACGATGACAAACAGACTGAAGAAATTGAACTGAGGAAATTGAGAAAGTCTTCAGTCAAAGTCTTCAAACAGATATGAACAAGCACACAACAACTGTAATGAGGAAATAAAAGAGTTGAGGAAATAGAACCAATAGGCTTGGTGAGGACAATGATTTGGTAGACCAGTTACAACTGCTGTGACAGTTGTACGTCTGGTTGGAGCGGCTAGGTATTTAAACCTGAGCACACACAGTCCTCACCGTATTCTCCTTGAGCTAAGGTCACACAGACCTCGCCCAATCACTGACTTCTTCACTGAGGAATTTGAGGGTGAGGAAATTCCCTAGCGAAGAACTACTTGCAGCGGAATAAGTACTCAGAAGTAAACATAACAGAACACAAGCATGGTCATCATGATGAAATGAAGACAAGCACAGAGTACAGAAAGCGTAATCACAGGATAACATAGGATGAAGACAAACAGACTGAAGAAATTGAACTGAGAAAATGGAGAATGTCTTCAGTCAAAGTCTTCAAACACAGATATGAACAAGCACACAACACAGTTATGAGGAAATGAAAGAGTTGAGGAAATAGAACCAGCAAGCTTGGTGAAGACAATGATTTGGTAGACCAGTTCCAACTGCTGTCTCAGTTGTACATCTGGTTGGAGCGGCTAGGTATTTAAACCTGAGGACACACAGTCCCGGACACACAGTCCTCACCGTATTCTCCTTGAACTAAGGTCACACAGACCTCGTCCAATCACTCGTGGTAAGTCTTCAGGTGACTTCCGAACCTTCACAAACTCGGTCACTCGGCGATCCACAATTCCTCTTGGATGCTCTAGACCATGACGCCTAACCGTCTGGAAGAAGCACAGTCTTCAAAGGTAACAAGCGTCGGATCCACGTAGGATCAATCTCTTTAGTGATGCTCAATCACTTTGGGTTTGTAGGTGTTTGGGTTTGGGTTTTCCTCACTTGATGATTTTCGCTCAAAGTCCTCGGAGGATGGGATGCTCTCAAATGACAAGTGTCAGTTTCTCTCGAAGCAGCCAACCAGCTAGTGGTTGTAGGGGGCGGCTATTTATAGCCTAGGGAGCAGCCCAACATGATAAGACATAAATGCCCTTCAATGATATGACCGTTAGGTGGATAAGATATTTTGGGACAGCTGGAGCGCAGCACAGCAACGGTCGGAAATTTGAGGCTCAAATTCCTCAGGGCTATCATGATCCTTACTGTGTAGGCAATCCGCACTGGCCAATTCCTAACTCCTCAGTTAGAACAAATTCCTCAGAGACCAGAAGAACTTCCTCTCTGTCACTGAAGAAATTGACTGAACTGTATGAGATTTCCAATGGCTTCACTCGAAGGGATTGGTAGGTGTAGGATTTTGAGTTGAGCATCACATCAAAATTCTTCCTTAGTATTTCCTCGACCCCCTTTAACAGTACGGTGTTTCCTATGACTCAAGAAAGAGAAAATGAAACTACGAAAACAAAAGTCTTCACGCTTCATGTTACTCGAATGAATACCAAGTCTTCAAGGTTACACCAATTTCTTCACTTTCAAAGTTTTCAGAAAGTCTTCAGACATCCAAAGTCTTTAGTCGAAGAACTTCATTTTTAGGGGACGACTTTCTCTGTAAATATCAAACTCCTCATAGACTTATAGACCTGTGTACACTCATAAACACATTAGTTCCTTAACCTATAAGTCTTCAATACACCAAAATCACTAAGGGGCACTAGATGCACTTACATAATCCCCCTTTTTGGTGATTGATGACAATATAGGTTAAGTTTTCAACGGAGATTATCCTGTCTCCAATTCTTGCCTTTCGCACAATGTTGCTTCCAAGTACGTCCTTAGGACTGTCCATACATTTTTCCATTCTTTGATTTTCATGTCTTCACTGGTTTTAGAAGTCCGATATGGACAGGTGTGATTCGTAGGATGACCTGGCCGTATGTTCAAACATCAAGGCGACCATTCTGATACATAAGATGAGGCACACAATCCTTCAGGATTTTCTGTTGAAGAACATAGTAACAACTTCGTAGTTAGCAATATAGTTCAGTTTTAGAAGAATTTATGCAAAAATGCACGGATGTCTTAATAGTAAAATACTTACCATGGCATCTCCATGGATGTCACCATAGTTCAACACATGCACTAGTGGCACGTATTGACCATAATGTGGAGGAGTTTGATAATAGATATTGTAATTCTCAAGATCAGTTCAAAATGTGATCAGATGATTTTTCTCCTGATAGGTTAATTCTAAGCCATCGGTGTAGTAGGTTTTGTCTACCATCTTCTGCACATTGTTTGAAGAATGAAAATAAGCTATCAACTATTTTGAAATAAACAATATAAATTAGTTAATAACAATGTTTGAGGAACTCACATAGCGGTAGAATTGGAAGCGTGTCAACAAGGACCCAAATGTCCATATTGTCTTGGTCGATGTCAGGATCATCAAGATCCATGCTGACAAGCATACCCTCATAAAAACCATACATCTTGCAAAGTGCTTCCCGATTTGTGCAACCAAAATGGGTTACGCTCTCAGAATTATACAGATTTAGTTCAAAATCCATACCATGATGGGTCCTTAGGTAAATTTTCTTTGTTTCGAAACTTTCATGGTCTTCAAAACCCATCCTCTCCAAGACATAGTGTCTTGCATGGCATGGGATAAACTAGTAGAATTGTAAAAGATGAAAATTACACGTTGAAATAGTTGAAGTCGTGCTTAATTAAGAAAAAAACACTTGTCGTCGTTGCGTACCATTTCAACATCAAAGGTCTCCTAGAGCTTAATGCTGAAGCGCCGATCTTTGTCTAGGTGAGGCATGTCGAACAGACCTCGGTCGTCGTTGCACCAGTCGCACTCCCCCGGGAGACTTTCGACATCCGATGACGACATTTCCATGTTCATAATTCAAAGATTAAACTTGTACAATTAAATATATATATACTAAACAAACTAAATTATATCATTCATCATGGGTTGACTATCGGTCTGCCGAGTCTTTTCTTGAAAACTCTCAGCTCACATGGTGTATATATTCGACCGTCGGTGATGGTCGCTCCTCCCTTCGTCCCCGAGTGCATTACACCAAAATGTCTAGCACACGGGAACGAACGAGAAGTGACCCCCACGACAACAGTCGAGATTCTTTGTCCTCTCATATATGGTGGAGACTCTCCCTCACTGATTCCTCTCTGACATTTGCGACCGTCAGTGATGGTCGTTACTCCTCCTTCCCCTAGTGCATAACAAAGGTCTAGCACAAGGAGAAGACGGAGAAACGACCCCCACTGAGGGAGTCCTGGATTAAGGGGTCCTCGGGCGTCTGGGCTATGTGACGTGGGCCGGACTAATGGGCCATGAAGATACAAGACAAAAGACTTCCTCCCGTGTTCAAATGGGACCCTCCTTTGCATGGATGGCAAGCTTGGTGTCGGAGTAATGGGCCACGGGTAGCCTAACCCGAGCCCGAGAACCTTTCAAGGCATCGGGGCCGGCTGCGCCCTTCAAGATGTCAAGATGAAGCGCCACCTTCTGGTGGCCGGCTGGCCGAACGGCCGATTGCCGGAAGACGACCACGCTTAGGAAGACGGCTCCGAGACGGGCCGACTCCATAGCAGGAGGCCTCTAGAGAGGCCGACCCCGAGCAATCGGCCCATGGCGCCCTCAAAGTCTGCGCCCCCATTAAGAAGACAAGACAGGGTGTGGCTGCAGTATAGCCCATCCCCCTCCATCCAGGGCCGGGCGTGGCCACAGTGCTCCGTACAGGCAGAGATCTCCGCCCGGCGCAGCACTGTTGCCACTCCACCCCTGACATCACTCCTGTCAGGCGAAGCCCTGTTCCCACGACCGCTTGTCGGTACGGCCCGAAGACGGCGGGCCCCCGCCGGTCAGCGAGAGCCCGAAAGACGGCGGGGGCCTCACCAGTGGGACCCGGGGGAGGCCGGCTCCCAGCAGTCGGACAGTTCCCTCCTCGGGGCCCTATGCACCATTAACCAGATAAGACGCAGAGTGGCTACAGTGATCTCCCGCCAGGCGGCGGGACTGTAGCCACGCTCCCCTGACCAAGCAAGCATCATTAGCATCACGGCTACAGTAATCCGCAGCCGACAAGACCCGTGAGTGGCGGAGGCGGCCTGTCGGCTCTGTACCAGACCAGCCGGCGAGGCCCACCAGGCGGCAGGCCCCCGCCGTCGGCGGAGAAGCCGGCGACCAGAGAGACTGACAGCCGGGTCCTACACCTGGCCAGATTACCATTGTACCCCTGGGGGTAGGCCTATATAAACCCCCCTAGGGCACCCATGCAAAGGGTTCGAACCTCTTAGAATTAGACTCATACCTAGGGGGAGAAGAGAGAAAGCCTTGCCTTCTTCCACCTCTAGCATACAGCTCGAGGAGCACCATTTGTACTCACTAGTGCCTTAGTGATCATGCGGAGACCCCACAGAGCAGGACTAGGGGTGTTATCTCCTAGGAGAGCCCCGAACCTGGGTAAAGTGCGCCGGCGTTCGTGTCTACGCATCATCCCACTTCCAGGCACCGGCGACGTTCTACTCGCTCCCACGATGATAAGCCATCCATTGGCATATGTCGCACCCAACCCCCGACATTTGGCGCCCACCGTGGGGCGAGGTGCACCGTCTCCCGGAGACCTGTTCTGGACGGGAATCCTGTTCCTTCCTGGCGAGCGCGGCCAGCCCGGCACGCCAGACGGCGTCTGCGCCGACGCGCTGCACGGCGCGGAGGTCGCCTGCGCGGCGAGTTGCCTTGCCGATCTTGTTCGCGAGATTCGCCTCTTTGTCGAGCACGCGTCTGAGGTGGGCACCGATGGCCCTGACAGTCGCCTCGTGAACCTCCTCGATCAGCTCCACGTCGCCGGCGAGCCTGCTGCCGACTTGGAGTCGGCTGGCTCCACCGACCCGATATTGGTCGACTCTGACACGGCGTTGCTTGACGCGTTCCCCACCAACGTGGTGGTCTACGACGAGCCGCTTCCTCGCGCGGACAGCGGCGGCAGCACCGTCACGGAAGTGATCATCATCAGCCATGGCGAGCACTCTGGCGGGGGTGGTCAGGATCCGTTGCAAGCGGCGACGCAAGACCTGACTGCGCCCATCCCAGAAGACGCCGACGCCGAGATGCTGGAAGCACTCCGCGTCCAGCTCGTCGAGAGCGCCAACCGGCTGGCCAGCATGAGACGCCTTTCGGAGGCCTACTAGCGGGAGATGGACCGTGCCGTCGGAGGCACGCCGGCTCTTGGTGGACCAAGCCTCATTGGCCAGATCCGGTAGCGTGGCGCGACCATTGCCAGCATGTTTGGGACAGATCGTCCCGTCTACGCCACGCCTGCAGAGAACATACGAGCTACCCAGGCGGCGGCAGACGAGCTAGACAAGCTCGAAGGCGACGAGCTTCGCCACATGACGGAGCGGGTCTAGCAGCTCCTCGACGCGGCTGCTGAGCACCAAGGGGCCGGGTGCCGCACTGACGCGCCCAACCGGCAAAACGGCGACCCGCCTCCTCGCCGAGACCAAGGTGCGACATCCCGGACGCCGACTGGTGGCGCCCGCGATAGAAGAGACAAGGAGCCGGCTGCTAGCCACAGCCGGACTCGCATCACCATCAAGCGCGACCAAGACGGCCGCCCAAGAGCAGTGCAGTGACGAGACGACTGTCCGCCTCCTCCTCCCCGCAGGGAGAGGTGCATTTCCCCACTGCATGTTGATCACCCGTCACTCGGCGACCGCCTTGGCCGCCGAGAAGGATTCGGAGAAAACGATGCCCGCCACCGGATCGATCGCCTCAATCGATCCCTGGCGCTAGAAGAAGAAGATGAGCTGGGTCCGCCATGCTTCGGCCCTCGCATCCGAGACGAACCTTTCCCCAAAGGGTTCACGCCCCCGAGAGATACACCCAAGTACACCGGCTCCGTGAAGCCGGAGGACTGGCTGGTCGACTACTCCACAGCCGTCAGCATCACGAACGGCAACAAGCGCGTTGTCGTGAAGTACGTTCCGCTCATGCTCCAGGGCACGGCCCGGACATGGCTGAACAGCCCGAAGCCCTGCAGCATCAATAGCTGGGTTGATTTCACTGAAGCATTCATCTACAACTTCACCAGCACATACAAACGGCCGCCCAAGCCCCGCCAGCTCTCCTTGTGCGTCCAAGGCCCCAACGAGTCGACTCGCGACTACCTCACGTGCTGGGCCGAGCTGCGCAACTCTTGCGAGGGCGTGCACGAGGTGCAGGCCATCGAGTACTTCACTGCCGGGTGCCGAGAGGGCACCCTCCTCAAGCACAAGCTCCTCTGCGATGAGCCGGCAACCCTCGACGAACTGCTGATCATAGCAAACAAGTACGCCACGGCCGACTCCTCCATGAAGGCCGAGATCCAAGTTAACGCATCGGGCAAGGTGGCCCCTCAAGCTCCTCGGACCCCGGCTGGTGACACCAGTCGGCGACAGCAACCAAATGACAACAAGCGCAAGGCCATGCTGCCGGCTTCCACGAGCCGGCATGTCACGCCCAATATGCGGTACTATCCTAAAGAGACTCGATGGTCCCACCAAGGATAGAAGCGCATATTGAAACGCTTTTGCAAGGTGGATATCATTACATCAACATTACATAATAGAAGGGGATACATACAAGGCATACAAATGCCGCAAGAATTCATCAATACATCATACATAAGATCAACATCCAACTACGGATGAAACACAAACAGAAGCTCAAACGACATCCACCCTGCTAGCCCAGGCTGCCGACCTGGAACCTATCCCCTAATCGAAGAAGAAGCAGAAGAAGAAGTCCAAAACAACTAACATCGCTCTCGCGTCATGATCATCGCAAAACGTGTACCTGCAACTGGTGTTGTAGTAAACTGTGAGCCACGAGGACTCAGCAATCCCATTACCATGGGTGTCAAGACTAGCAAAGCTTAATGGGTAAGGAAGGGGTAAAGTGGTGAGGTTGCAGCAGCGACTAAGCATGTATGGTGGCTAACATACGCTAATAAGAGCGAGAAGAGAAGCAATGGAATGGTCGTGAAACTAGCAATGATCAAGAAGTGATTCTGAACTCCTACTTACGTCAAACATAACCCAGAAACCGTGTTCACTTCCCGGACTCCGCCGAGAAGAGACCATCACGGCTACACACGCGGTTGATGCGTTTCAATTAAGTCAAGTGACAAGTTCTCTACAACTGGACATTAACAAATTCCCATCTGCCACATAACCGCGGGCACGGCTCTCGAAAGTTTATACCCTGCAGGGGTGTCCCAACTTAGCCCATTATAAGCTCTCACGGTCAACGAAGGATATTACTTCTCCCGGGAAGACCCGATCTGTCTCGGAAACCCGGTTTACAAGACATTTTGACAATGGTAAAACAAGTCCAGCAAAGCCGCCCGATGTGTCGACAATCCCGATAGGAGTCGCACGTACCTCGTTCTCAGGACACACCGGATGAACACTACGTACAACTAAAACCAGCCCTCAAGTTTCCCCGAGGTGGCGCTGCAAGTGACTCTAGTTTGGACCAACACTCCGAGGAGCACTGGCCCGCGGGGGGTAAAATAAGATGACCCTCGGGAGCGCGTCTCCCTAGGGAAAAGAAATAGGTGGTAGGCAAATGGTAAGACCAAGGTTGGGCCTTGCTGGAGGAGTTTTATTCAAAGCGAACTATCAAGGGGGTCCCATAAATCACCCAACCACGTAAGGGACGCAAAATCAAGGAACATAACACCGGTATGACGGAAACTAGGGGGACAAGAGTGGAACAAAACACCAGGCATAAGGCCGAGCCTTCCACCCTTTACCAAGTATATAGCGCTAATTAAATAAGAGATATTGTGATATCCCAACATAATCATAATCCAACATGGAGCAATCTTCATCTTCACCTGCAACTAGCAACGCTATATGAGGGGCTGAGCAAAGTGGTAACATAGCCAAACAACGGTTTGCTAGGAAGGGTGAAAAAGGTTAGAGGCTGACATGGCAATTTGGGAGGCTTGAAAAGCAAGTGATAGGTAGCGCAGCATAGCGATAGAACGAAGCAACTAGCATAGCAATGATAGTAATGAGATCCATGGTGACGGTCATCTTGCCTGAAATCCCGCTAGGAAGAAGAACGAGTCCATGAAGAAGATGAAGCCACGAAGACGAACCAAGCGTAGACGAACGAATCCTCACGATCGTAACGAAACGGGAACTATCGAGAAGAAGCACACAACATGGTAAACACTCAACACATAAACAAGACATGATGCTCAACCAAGTATGATGCATGACAAAGCTATATGATGCTACTCATCGCAAGATATGATGCATACAAGAGCAACACATCAAAGCAAGTTTAAATGAGGCCGGAAACAAGATATAACAAATCCGGTAAGTCCTCATATGCAAATTTCGAAATTGGTCCAGATCTGAATAAGTCTTATGTTCAAGTTGTTAAACAGCAAGTTAAGATGCACCAAGATGATCTACATGAAATTCTAGTCAAGTTATATATAAAGTTCATTAGATTCGGAGCTACGGCCTAGAAGATATGAGCAAAACAAGTTAAGCATGGCATTGATGCAAAAATCATTCAATCATCAAACAAACACCTCAAAACAAGGATGCAACAAGGGAATATGAAACTACATGCAATTCTAAGCAAGTTTGATATAGAGCACACTCAAAACGGAGCAACGGTGCAACACATACACTCCAAACAAGATATAGCAACAAACTGTCCAAAACAGCAACTAGGCATATTGCAAGCATCATAAAAATATGCTACAGCACCTCAACATGAAAACAAAAGGAATCCACATAATGTACAGGTAAACCATGACAAAACATGCACATTGAGATATCTCCAGAAATCACTAGAACATGCTCAAAAGGACATGGCAAGATTGCAAATAATAACAGATTCACAGACACTGCAGAAATCACTGGACATGGCAGAAATAACATCAGGTTGCAAAGTATAGAGCTATCAAAAACATCCTACAGGAACATATCATAGCAAACAAAGGTAGGGCATGAATCTACTAATTGCCTAGAACAAAAGTCCCTTACTGATCACGAGCCAAAAAGGTACAGAAGATATGATGGCACCCATGTAAACATAGCAAGTTCTATAAACAGATTCAGACTTGGAAGAAAAACAGGGCATGGCAGAAATAACGATAAGTAGGCATGTTTGTGAGCTTGAATCACTCACCACACATCATTACATGGCATGAAAAGGTAATCAGAAGTAAGATGGCACAAATACGAAGCTAAGAATGACAATATCCTAGTCATAGGGCGCATGGATCACTAGCAAAACACATGTCAAAACTGAACTTCATGTTAACAGGCGGACAACAGCATTATTTAGCAAGTTTGGAGCTACAGCAGGCTATAAATGCAAACAAGGGCATTTATGGATAGAACATAACATGTATAACAAAACATCCTTAGTGAACATCTCCAGATCATGCACAGAATGACTTGTAGTAGCAGGTTTACATGGCATCACAACATAACAGACTCAGACTTAGCAGAAATGACAGTCACAGAAATCAGCAACATTATGGAGACTACTTTGCATGCTTGTGCTAGTCACCACATAGATCAAAAAAATACAAGACAGAAAGCACTGTAAAGATGGCATGATGTAGTTCAAAACACATGTAGAGCTCATGCTCTTAAGATACACACACAAAATGCAATGAAAAAGACAAATCATCAAGTTCTGTTAACAGACAGCAGTTAACATCATATAGCACTCTTGCAACGATAATTAGGGCATCAAGATGGACTCAAAAAAGCATGGCACAATGGAATGAAATGAAGAGCATCTCATGATGACCATTTTGATATATCATGCACGCAAAACGGAGCAGTATGTAAGAAGTTAAGGCATGTCAAAGGGGGCACCAGAATGTAAATATTTTCGGGACTTGGCAGAAATCGACCTCGAGGGGGAAATGTCAACGGGGGCGGTGGATCTCGCCGGAGCCGGGGAAAAAGGTGGCCGGAGAGGACGCGGGGCACCGGCGAGGTTGCTCCGGCGACGGGGGCCGGCGGCGGGACCTCTCCCCGACAGGATCCGGCCACGAGGAGGCGCGGGGCGATGAAGGGCGGAGGCGGCGGCGCTCCCCACCA